>NC_136976.1:24189779-24232279 GCF_032717465.1 Coenobita brevimanus
GAAGAAGGAAAAATCTGGTGTTGGTAGATACGATATTGTTAAGCTTAGAAGGGAAGGAGAAGAAAAGGAGGAATTCAGATTAGAATGCAGAAATAGGTTTTTGGTGTTGGAAACGTTGGAAGAGGGGGAGAGAAGTGTAGATGAGATGCGGGAGGATGTGAACAAAGTTTTGCATGAGACTGCTGAATGTACGATTGGAAGGAGACATAGCTTCAGGAGAAAGAAATGGATATCAGAGGAAACGTGGGATATGATAAAAAAGAGAGGTGAGGCTAAATTGAGGAGTGAGATGCAATGCGTTGATGAACAAGAGATTGAATTAGCAAGAGCTGCGTACTGGAGTTTGAATTCAGAAGTAAGAAGGTTAACTAGGAGAGATAAAAGAAGATGTGTGGATGAACAGGTTGCAGAGACTGAAATCTTAATAAACAAAAATGATGGACAGAGTCAAAGAATAGCATATGAATCGATTAGAGAACTGAGTGGTAATGCAGGTAAACGCAAGGAAATACCAGTTAGAGACAGGGAAGGAAATTTATTGACCAAAGATGGAGATATTAAAAATAAATGGAAAGAGCATTTTGAGACAGTTCTTAATAGACCAATACCACCAGAAGAGGATATACCGTCTGCTCAGGAAGATTTAAATATAGAAACAGGAGAGTTGAGGCTTGCAGAAGTGGAGAAAGCAGTAAAACAGTTAAAGAATAATAAGGCACCAGGGGAGGATGGTTTATTTCCGGAAATGTTTAAAGTGGAGGGGGATAGATTAATAATGATCTTGACCAAGCTATTCAATAAGATATGGGTGACGGGGTTACTACCATCAGTTTGAAAGAATGGTGTAATTGTTAAAGTTCCGAAGAAGGGAGACCTGAGTGAATGTGGTAATTGGAGGGGAATCTCTTTGTCACCGATAGCTTTGAAAGTTTTCAGTAGGGTGTTGTTAAATAGGTTGGAGCCGGTGGTTGAGGGTATTCTGAGGGATGAACAGGCTGGTTTTAGAAAGGGACGTGGTTGCAATGATCAGATCTTTATAGTTAGGCATTTGATGCAGCAAGTTAATGAAATGAGAGTACCGTTAAGTCTTTGTTTTGTTGATTTTGAAAAGGCTTTTGATAGTGTTTCGAGAGAGACTATGGGGAAGATCATGAGACATTATGGAATACCAGAGGAGTTTGTGAGGGTCATTATGAACATGCTTGAGGACACATTTTGTAAAGTGATGGTTGATGGTTGTCTGAGTGATTCGTTTGAAGTCAAGTCCGGAGTAATTCAAGGTGGTGTTCTATCGCCTTTACTATTTATATTGGTCATTGATTACATTATGAAACGCGTTGGAACAGAAACCGGTGCAGGTATACTTTGGGGAGAGAACAGGAAACTTTTGGATTTAGATAATGCAGATGATATAGTTTTGATTTGTGATGGGCCAGAAGAGATGCAGAGAGTGTTGGACTGTTTGGTGAGTGAAGGTCGCAAGGTGGGTTTGGTTATTAATTGTGGAAAAACTGAAATAATCAATATGAATATGGAAAATGCGCAGGAATGTGTAATTGGAGGTATGGTTGTAAAGCAAGTTGATAGGTTTAAATATTTAGGTACTTATTTAGCCAAGGATGGTTCTTTGAACTTTGAATTCGAGGAAAGGTTAAAGAAGGCTAATCAGGCAATGGGAATGCTTAAAAATATTTGGAATAATAACAATCTCTCTGTGCATACAAAAATCAAACTTTATAAGGTAATGGTTAGGAGTATCTTAATTTATGGACACGAGTCTTGGTACAGCACAGTGACTATGGAAAATAAATTCTTGGTGTTTGAAAATAAAGCACTTAGAAGAATATTAGGAGTTAAGTGGTGGGAAATGATACCAAATAGTAGAATTAGAGAAATAACGGGAGTGCAGCCGATCGATGAATATGTTAGATTCTCACGATGGAAGTGGCTAGGACATGTGTATAGGAGACAGGGAATAGTATGAGGTACACCAGGGTGGGTGGCACTTGGTAGGAGAGGTAGAGGAAGGCCAAAAGAGACGTGGGTGAGGACAATGAGACGGGAAGCTGGAGATGAGTGTTGGGGAGATCTTGAGGAGTTAGCACAAGATAGGATGTGGTGGTGTGAGTTCATCGAGGCCCTATGCATCCCCGAGGGTGCCACAGGAAATGATTGATTGATATATATATCTCTATATATATATATATATATATATATATATATATATATATATATGCATACATACATACATCAATACATATATTCATACATACATGCACGCCCACATACCTAACTCACGCCTTCACAGTTGACACCCACATACCCAGAAACTATATATATATATATATATATATATATATATATTGCCAGACGCCTCAATCCCGTTTGGGATGGCCACAAACAAATCGCCTCCAAGTCGCCCTGTCCCCCGCCATTTCACTCCCCTGCTCCCAACTCACACCCCCCTCTCTCATATACCTCTCCACCCCATCTCTCCATCTCATCCTCGGCCTCCCCCTCCCTCTTTCCCCCTCCACCTCACTCACATACACTCTCTTCGTCAGTCTTTCACCCTCCATCCTCTCCACATGGCCAAACCACCTCAGTGTGTTCCTCATAACGCTTCCTATCACATCCACATCAACACCACAACGCTCCTTTATATCCTCATTCGTCAGCCTGTCTCTCCATGTGACTCCACAGGCTCCTCTTAAATAACTCATATATATATATATATATACATATATATATATATATATATATATATATATATATATATATATATATATATATATATAAAACATATGTATATACACACATACAATGCCTACTTGTATTCCCCAATACATACATACATACATACATATTTACATTCATGCACACCGACACACATCCACGCCCTCACATACACCCATCCAGACTCCTAATGACACACACACACACACACACACACACACACACACACACACACACACACACACACACACACACACACACACACACACATCTACATGCAGTTTCCTCCCACACACAAACGCACGTACTGAGAGAGAGAGAGAGAGAGAGAGAGAGAGAGAGAGAGCATGCTACAATGTACCTCGTTTTGAAAAGTATTTGATGAAGGACAAGTGAAGAAAGACGCAATTTTGTGTGCTTTGGAAATCGTTTTATTAATCCTCTGGCGAACGAGGATTTGCGAAGTAATCTGATGTTCAACTAGGCTTTGTTTTGATCATGGGCGGACATTTATAGAACTAGTAACATATACTTTATACATTGCTTTCTTGTTTAAACCCTCACAAGTTTCCATCGGTCATTTATCATCACACACCATTATCATTCTACCAACCCAACACTGCATTAATCTTATGCGTATTTCACTCAAGATTATAAAACATCCTTCCCCTTATTATAACTATGCCGGGATAAAGCTTACTATGCATCTCTTTCAAAGTAGGTTTTCAGTGCTTTGCGTTATCCTTTGTTAGTTGTGTTAGTTGGATTTTCATAGTCGTTTTACGACGTATTTTCTGTCTTATTGCTTGCATGAAGAGCAGCATGCCTGGAGGAAATTCCCCTTTATGCAGTATAGTTGCACGAGGATCAAATGAGAATCATGCAGGTGCAGTATGCTGGCGAGCAAGTGCCAAGTATTGTTGTACCAGAATCATATGAGAAGCATAGGGTGGTACTGGGCTATTGCCCATGTGCCAGTAAGCGATGTCCCTGAGCTTTATGGATTACTGGCCCTAGTGGATACGATTGAACACTTGATTGAGGTTAGCATAACTGGCTGCCAACGAAAGCGGAGCCGGTATATAGGATGGTGCCTGGAGGGTGTTTAGAAACATACTGTTGTTCATTTCTTCAAGTTTTCTACTCTCAAGGACAAAGTTCACCTACTACCCCGATTGTGTAATTTACATATAGTGTACTCGTATGTCCGCCATTTTTACTCTGACATATTTTACATCAATTCTTCTTAGAGTACCAGTTCTCATTTAGCTGAGGAATAATATCCAGCAGAGAGAAGTGGTGGAAAGTAGGAGAGGTAAAATACTGGAGGAAATTTGCCTCTGACGTGACCTACTGTATACGGTTGACTGTTTTAATTATATTGCTGATCGGTTTCCCAGAGCCTACTCGTGGACGTGAGAGTGGATCTGAGGTGGCCGTGGGCGTGCTGGTGGGCGCCTTGTTGACATGCTTGCCAATGGTGATCGCTGTGATGGTTATGGGTGTAAGAACATGCATGCGGGTGCGGGCTGCCAGGCAAGGACGAGCCGAGGAGAGTGAGAAGGAGACGACCGAGATGGAGGGAGGAGGCACAGGATGGCAGCTGCTCACAGGACAAGGTAAGCATGATGAATCTCCAAAACCTATATCTAATCTAAGTAGTAACCCGTTCGCTGCGGTTGATGCACTTCAGGCTAACACCACAAGATTTAATGCAGCAGAGAAAATTACTGGTAGTCAAAGGGTTCAGAAAACTGTTTCTAGTAACCCTTTCATTTTAACAGATCAATCAATCAATCAGTTCTTTCCTGTGGCACCCCACGGGATGCACAGAGCCTCGATGAACTCTCTCCACCAATATTTGTCTCTTGCCATCTCCTTCAGGTCCCACCAACACTCCTCTCCTGCTTCCCTTTTCATTGTCCTCAACCAGGTTTCCCTCGGCCTACCTTTGCCTCTTCTTCCTCTAGCAGTCCACTCTGGCACAGCCTGTATTAAACTGCCTTCTTTTCTATATATGTGCCCCTGCCATTTCCAGCGAGACAGTCTCACATATTCATCAACTGGTTCCACTCTCGTAAAATCCCTTACTCTTTCATTTGTAACTTTGTCTTGCCACTTTATTCTCAAATAAAGTATTTTATTCTCAAATCCTAGTACTTTCTGATCTGTTGCAATTGTACTGTACCATGACCAATGCCCATAAATTAAAATTGGTCTAACCATGGACTTGTAAATTTTTACTTTAGTATGTACCGAAAGCATATAATTATTCCAAACAGATTTCAACATTCCAACCGCTCGCCAAGCCTGTCTAATCCTCTCTCAGTTTCATTGTTTAATGATCCATCAGATGATACAATCGTTCCCAGATATTTAAAATTTTCTACATTCTTCACCACATTATTCCCAAATATACAATCAATTTAGTTCTCTACGTTCATATTAATAATTTCAGTCTTTTCAAAAATTTTTACAAATCCCACTTTTTCTCCTTCCTCCAGCAGGCAATCAAGCACCCTCTGCATCTCATAAATACTTCCGCAAATCAGTACAATATCATCAACATAGTCCAAATCCATCAGCCTCTTATTTTCTTTCCAGTTAATTCCTGCACCTGTTGTCCTTACAACCTTTCTCATAACATAATCCATAACCAAAACAATCAGCAAAGGCGAAAGAACTCCTCCTTGAATCACTCCTGACCTAACTTCAGATGGATCACTCAAAGAACCACCCATCATTACCTTACAAAAAGTACCTTCATGCAGGCTTCTAATAATATTTACAGACTTTTATGATATGCTTTGAATCTCATAATTTTCAACATAGCTTCACGTGAAACATTATCAAACGCCTTTTCTAAATCCACAAAACACATACTAAGTGGCATTTTCATCTCATTAGCTGCCTTACAATAAGAATCTGATCATTACAACCTCGACCCTTTCTAAATCCCGCTTGTTCTTCTCTTAAAATTTTATCAGTTACTGGCTCTATTCTGTTCAACAAGATTTTGGAAAAGACTTTTGCAACTACAGGTGTCAAAGTTATCCCCCTCCAATTTCCACACACACCTAAATCTTCCATTTTTGGTATTTTTATAATCACTCCATTTTTCCACTCTTCTGGAATTCCACCATTATCCCAAGCCACATTAAAAAGTTTCAGAAGCACATTCATCAACTCATAATTTTCCACCTTAAGCATTTCAGGAATTTTTCCATCCTTTCCTGGGGCGTTAATATTCTTTAATTCCTTTATAGATTTGGCTGCCTCTTCCAAGGTTATATCCCCTGTTTCTATCTGCAAATCTCTTTCGGCTGGCAAAATGTCCTCTTCAGCTGGGATTGGTCTATTTAGAACAGATTAAAAATGCTCCTTCCACCTTCCTATTATATCCAAATCTTTAGTCATCAAGTTACCATTTCTATCTCGTACAGGTATTTCCTTCCTTCTTTTTTTCAGTCCCGGTTAACTCCTTTATGGCCTGATACGCTGCTCTTGTGCTCTGACCGTCATTTTTGCCTAATTTCTGTCTCTGCTGCCTTTTCATCATATAGCCTCCTCTTATCACGTCTAACGAGTCTTTTTACTTCAGAAACTTTAACAGGTACAACTCACAATTTTACTTAATAGAGCAGATGATTTTGTTTAGTCGGCAGAAATCCTTGCAGTCAAATGGTAAAAAATTTAGTGTACTGTACCTCTGATTCCATACTAGAGGTAGGTTGGGCTTGTCATAAAATAGCGCTTAACTTATGCACTACTCTTAAATGTAGGCTATATCCTATTAGTGAAATGTCATGCAAAAATATCATATTGATAGCAACTCAATTACAGTAAATAAGCATGGACTAGTTCCTGGAAAAAAAACGGTGATTTCCAGGCAGCCTCTTTCATTTTCCTATATTCTTATAGCTCTCTTCCCTTTTATCCTTCGTCATTTATTCTGCTTTCAGATTCGTAACTTCCCTGACTTACATTAGGTCATTGGGGTGAAGGAGTTCAGCCTGCCCTGCCTAACCCTGCATCCTTCCCAGACTCGGACAGCCAGAACACTCTGATGACGTACTGGTTTAGTCTGAGTACTACGAGGCAATTGTATTCACTTTACAATTGATTTTCTAGACAGTATGGGAGGTATTCTCTCGCGGTTAGGAAGCTCATTAACACCTCTTTCTCACTGGTTTATTTCAGATTCTGTTATCTGTGCCGATATTAAAAATATATAAGAAGCAAAAAAGAGGATGTAGGTGAGTAGTTTGGATAATATATCATTAAAGAAGAGGTACTAGGGAGCTTCCTTAGCCGACGAGAATACAGGCCTAAAAGTTGGAGGGAGCCCTCAAACCCCTTCACATCTAATAACTTCCCCTGATGTGAATAAATTCGGATGGAGGTACCAAAAATAAACCAACAAATTACGTCAGAGAATTGAACGGGTCAAGATGGAGGACTGTGATGCGAACTGACAGAGTGAGGGAAATAATAGCCTCCTCTTAACACAGAATTTCATGAATAACTACATGACAGAAGGTCTCGCCTTTCCGTTTTATTGCAATAGTTTCAACACAACAATGACAAATGGAATCCTATATGATTTGTAGTACGTATAACATACAGACCAATATGTGATATATAATATTCTAACGCTGTTGATCACAGACATAAAAGAGCTTTCATTTTTTCGTAACATGTAATCCAACACTAACATTTCCACTGTGATCAGTTAGTTTTTACCTGGTGTATATGCCAATCCTACATTTATATTCTTACCAAAAAACATTCGCTAGGGAAGTAATGTTGAGTGATCAGCCTGAAACATGTAATTTCAAAAATATATACTTGACATATTCCTATATGGAGTGGCAGAAAATCAGCTTCAGAACAATAATTCTTCACCATGTATGTCATCGAGCTCAATAGAAACAGATCCAGTTTATCTGGTGTGGTCAGTGTGTCTGGAAACCGTTACCGTTAATAAATTGACCCACGGACCTCATCAATTGGTCAGATGTGTGTTTTTTTGTGAAGTGCAGGAGTGCTGATATGAGTGTCGTTCTCAGTGACCAGTACTCCTTCTCTTCCCCTGTACCCGGGTGGAACAGTCCATCTCAGAAGTCGACTCACGTAGTTTTAATTCCGTTTTTGGAAGTCACATGACAGCAAAGAGTCATCGTATCGTTGGTAAACGTGGAATGAATGCTGAGTGAGAGTGATTTAAAAATCACTGAACCCAACCCAACCAGAGTGGACTGTATACCACAAATTCTGAAAGACACATATACAGTATCGTAGACCTGGCAGGGGAAGCTTAGTGAGAGCTTTGGATTTTAGTGCGACATTCCTCACACTGCAGGAACACCACGGGCTCCTACTTCTGATTATGACTGCTCCTTGTCAGTGACGCCTGAGATCTCCTGTACCTACTATATGTAATTACTAGATATAGCCAAACTATGTTCTGTGTAAAACTGTTCCAATATTTATATACAGTGAAATAAATCATAAACCTTTCTACAAAGTTTCACAGAAAACAAAGAATATAAAAATATTATATGTGTTTTATATATCTCATAAATTTTATGTATGTTGTGTTGCACAAAGGGAGTTTACACGATAATGGATAGATCGGTGTGTACTACAGCTGTTCGAGAATAAATTTTGAGAAAAAATATCAAATACCAGTTACGTACAAACTCCTATGTAATACCGTATTTATTTTTGTTTTCCTCCTTTTGACACCTCCCCAGCCCATTGCACAGAAGTTAACAGAATAATATCTCTAAAGAGTACTCTTAAGACTTCCACGGTCAGTGATACTTTTATACATGACATAAAGCATTTTTGGGAGAACCTTTGTGTGTGTAGTTTAGCCAACAGGGACAGTGTGTGGCGTGTATAATAAATAAACTCTAACACTAAACACCAATTTTTGTATTCATAATCTTTATTCTCGTTAATATAGTTAGTCCAACTTATCATAACGAATTTTTTCATCTTTTTGCAGTTTATTTTCCGTAGGTCAGTGTCACAATATGCTCTGCATCCTAACCATAGTACCTCGTCGTGACAACCACCATAATGTTGTTAAATATTTGTTACAGCTCAACATTCTAGACAGAAACAGCAACTGGTCAAGTTAAGTTGACGGAATATTGTAATAGCAGCCGTTAGGGTAGCGTTGGAACTTTTAAAACCTCAATAATATATTCACAAGCTTTTAGCGGCCCTATAGGGCCGCTAACTTCTTGATCCTGCCAAAGGCACTCGGGCTCTGCTGTCGATTTTAACTCTCAAGTAGTTACCATGTATGTTCGAATACGCCATACTTGACGTGAACCTGCCCTGACATACCGAGCATGCCCAAGCGAAATTTCAGGTCATTTCACCCAGCGGTATGACCTGTAGAGGGTTCCCAATGTCTGGCGAACAATCGGGCACAAAAGTGCGTGAGGCTCGCGCGGAACTGACAGCACACAGTTATAATTTACACCATCTTAGTTGGCTCGTCCTTCTGCGTCATTTGATGTACTAGTATGGCACGTCTAAATGCGAGAGGGTCAAATGTGGACACACACACACGCGCGCGCGCACTCGGCCAAAGTGTATTCACATAGAATTATATTGCCCCATTTGTACCGTGACTGCTTAATTTTAGTCAGACTAACGCTACACGATTTAATTCAGTTTTGGAAGGACCTCTGGTAGGGAACGAGTTGGTGGAGGCTTTTATATAACCCCGACAATTTGAAAAGTACGAGTATCTCCCGAGGTGAATAATTCTATCTGGGGATAGTTATTATAAAACAGAAAAGACGTTCTCACAGCCAAGGGGTTAATTTTGTCATCATTCGTGCAGTTATCCTGCTCTTTATTATCTTTATACTCTCCTTTACTTAAACAAAACACCGCTACTGTATAATCGATTCCTGTAATTCCGTTAGTAATCTTATACTGTTTTCGTTTTCCCACTGTCAACAATCATGCACTATGAAATTCTTTTGTACAGAGTCAGTGGCTAAATACATTAACTCTTAGGTTCCTATGACTAAAATTGTATGGTGTTAGCTGGACGAGAATACTGCCGTTGCCTCAACCATTACTGCTTTAATGGACAGTACTAACATACTCAGGCTCCTATGATTCACGCACCTGAATAAAATCATCTGGCGGTAGGTGAGACAATATTAAAACTGTTAGGTACAGACAAGAAAATGTGGATGCAAGATGAGCACTACAGTAAGCAGCACGACAGATAACAAACGTGCTGACATTAGCTTAATGCGGAACTGCAGCGAGAAAGTTGGGAGGGAGAGTTTGCAACTGTTCGTGGGCTGACGAGTCAACATGTAACTGGTATTATTTTCCCTTCGTTTGTCTGCCTGTTCGTCTGTCTGTCCGTTAGCAACTGTACGCGAAAACTACAGGTGCGATTTTGACCAATGTTACAGGGATGATGGGCTATGACGTTCTGATCACTTGATTAGATTTTGAGCCAAACTGGGCCAAGACCCAGGCTGTAGGCCAAAATAAAAAAAAAAAAAAAAAAAAAAACTTTCTTCGCCATGACTCCTTTCAAATTAGTCATATCGATATGAAACCAAAGCCTACAGGTGCATCTTTGAAATCTGCATCCTATAACATGCCTCATTTCATTAGAGAGGTCACCCCCCTGTTAGCGGTAGGGTGGTCGAGCCTAAAATATCAAATGGGCATAAAATCGCCAATTTCAACTATATTTGCTCCAAATTTCATATGTGACATCATTGCCCAGATATCCTGTTTTGTTTGTACGTCAGCACTGAAATGACTGCCGGTGACGGGTTTGCTGTCCATTGGCACCGCTTGGTGTTTCTCTTTTTATCCATTACTCGGCATTAGGGGGAGGCGATGGCTCAGTCGGTAGAGAGGTGGCTTGCAGTCCTAACGGACCCAGGTTCGAATCCCGGCTGGGGCAGGGAACAGTTTAAGGATTTGAATTTCATTAAATCAGGCTTTACTGATCTACCAGAAGACCCGCCGACATGTCGTAAAAATACCCCCGCTAATACCAATACACCAGTCCTGTATGAGACAGCCCTAGCATGTATTCAATATGGACGGTGGGTGTTAGCGCCGAAATGGTGACATGTAGAGGTGTATTGTATGTAGGAGGACTGCTGGGCCTTGATAGCAGGCTGTGAAGCCTATGGCCAGAGTCGGACACATAAAAAAAAAAAATCTAAATTTTTTGCTGTATTTTTGCCTTTATGTTTATCCATAACTCAGCATTTTTTTTTTTTTTTGGTTTCGCTTTCCGTTTAAGCTCTTACATAAAGTTTGTTTCATAAATCTTGCATTCCAGTGTTTTCTTTTCGACACCATCAGCAGAATGCAGCTGTTTTCTCCATGGACTTAAAATATCCGTGGATCAGTTTTCCTCTGGACCCATTTTACCCCTGGACATATTTCTCCCATGGATCTTTTTTTCCTTTTCATCCATTTATCCCACGTTCCCAAAAGGTCCATTTCTGTCAATAACTTATTCCTCCACAGACCAGTTTTCCCACACTGATGTACAGCATTACCACCATGGACCGATTTACCCTGAGTGCCTATTCCCTCCATGGACCAGTCTTCCTCTCACCCACCCACCCATTCACCCAGTGTAGTTTGTGTCAGTAGTAAGATAACTCACCAGGTTCACACACACACACACACACACACACACACACACACACACACACACACACAGAGCACAACATATTTAATAGAATAAGAAGAGGTTGGACGATTTTATTTACCCGAGTCATAAGCACCTGACTGTCACCATTACCGTTTTTATGATCGGGGCAGCTCTAGTAAAGTATTTTGTGGCAGCTGAAATTTTCATTGAATAGGAAGCAACAGGAACCACGACAGGACGGAAGCAAGACCTGAAAATATTAATATACTGCCATTAGTAATATCCTGGGTAATTCACAAGAGCTGATGTATATTCTTGGTGGTTAACGAAACGCAATAATACCTCTCCCTCAGTGGTTTATTTTTGGATATGGCTGGTTAATATCAATTTGTACGTTATTTATGCAGTAGTTGGGTGCATTTGAGGGACTTATGTAACACAGAATCAAACAGCAAGATGTAATAAGCAAAATGAATCACTTCGGATAAAGTGTTAGGGAGCGTCTTTAACCGATGAGAATACAGACCAAGGTCCTGAGACAGATTGCCGGCTGAGGCATGGAGCAGTTTGGCGATAGGGACTTCGCTTCAACGGTTTTATCTGGCCTTTCACACGACCCACCGACGTATGGTAAAAACATCCCCGTTCACAGGCTACCATCACATCGATTCTGAATGAGATAACCCCAGTATGTTTCCGTATGGACTGTACAGTATTCGTGCCCCAGTAGTGACATGTGAAAGTGTGAATCGCCGTCTACGTATTCCACGTAATAAGGAGTGCTGAGCCCCTAGGAAGTCTGTCTATTCTATGCCCAGAGTTGAGAATAATAATAATAATTATTATTATTTTTTACGTATACTGAACTCTACGCCCCCGAACGCGCTATCGCAAATTAGAGACTTCACCAGATCCTGCTTCAGAAATCTGCCACTAGGTTCGCTTCCGTCGCCCAGCTCTGATGCGGGGTAGGCTCTGAAAAAGTAGCCAGTGCTTAATTTCTTTTTAATTTTGACACAAAGTAAAACACCTCAAAACACATTTTACTCATCAACTTACCCAGATGGCATGATATGCTACAAAGAAATTACAATATGGGAGCCCTTTGATTATATATAATGTATTATTAGTGTCATTTTGTAAACTCCGCTTTCGTCAGTTTACTCATCTCTGTAAGCATAACATAGAGACAAAACCTAGGCAATTTTGCTAGAACCATCCATAAAGCAAGATAACAGTGATTAAAATACTTGTCATTCGCTAGTATCCATAAAAGAAAATAGATGTGTAGCCGCATATTTAGAAACACCTTTCGATATGCTGCCCTGCCTGACGTATGACTTTTCCTGACAATAAGGACCTGTTGGACATCTCGGTCATCTTAGTAACCAAAGTCTAACACAAATAATTGTTTTAAATGTTTCCCTGGCTCCACTGCACAGTTTAGTAAGTTTAAACTTCAACTCCTTGTACTATGTTATGATTAAAGTGTCATACCGCACTGCCGTATGTTTGGATTAAAATGGCTGACTCACCAACTAAGCAACCGTTTAGTACATTATTTTCAGTGGAACTGCTTACTACTTTAAAGCATGCTAAAACACACACATCAGAAGTCCTGAAGGTTATCTCCTTTTACTAACTGCACACGATTTATTCAAATATATGTAAACACAGCACACTATTTTGGTCCCCAAGCTATGATTCTCTGAAAGCCTGGTTAATCTTTCTTTACAGGTATATATATATATATATATATATATATATATATGCGCTTGATTGAATAGGAAAAAATATTCCTATAAATAGTATTATTATTGTAAACTTAGTATTAGGTACAATTTCAGAGGTCTTTAAAACCCAGCAAAAATATTTCATCGAGGCGGGCGACGCTAGACCACCTGGTGGCAGACCGCTGAAACAGGTTTGGTGAAGCCTCTAATTAACGCGAACTTATTTACTCATATTCAGTCGCCCAGCTATCGTAGTTAATGGTCCACATCACACCAAGTTTAAAAGATTTACAACCAGGCCTATCGGTCACTCTTTAAGCTAAAGCAATGTAAACAATTATCGATCTATTTATCTGGCTATATCCGTCTATATCTATCTGTCTATCTATCTGTGTGTGTGTGTGTGTGTGTGTGTGTGTGTGTGTGTGTGTGTGTGTGTGTGCCTTAACCAAATAGTTCCATAGATATCCAAGGCGTATAATGACTTCAACAATCACGATACATAAAATAAACCCTGCTCGAAAAGTATAGGTAAGAACACTAGGATTAAACACACTCCAAAGTGTGGAAAATATCTCTTTCTGGGTCTATACACACCGAGTAATTCCTTGAAATATTATCTCCAAGTAGTAAAGCTCTTTGTGTCTCAAGAACTTCGTCTGCAACAACAACAACAACAAAGTGTCATAAAAGACTTTGTAGTTACTTGTAGAGGAGTTTTATATATATTAGACTTGTGGGCGAGCGGTTGTTATATTTGAGTAGCTTGTAAGTAGATAATCTTCTTTCCCATTTGTCATGTAGTGACAGGAGAGGTAAAGAATAGTATGGGACTATTTTTATTCGTCTTGGAAATATTAACAAAGTCTCTCACACAGAGCGGAGTATAAAGTAGAGTCCCGCTAGCTATCTCTCTGTCTCGCTCTCTCTGTCTCTCTCTCAAGTTGCTAAGCCCTTCTCCCTGCGACCTGTCTGTTGTATGGCTAGCTTCTTTCTGTCTCGCTGTCGCTCCCTCTCTCTCTTTCTCAAGTTGCTAAGCCCTTCTCCCTACTACCTGCCTGTTCTATGGCCTGTCTCCTTCTGCCCTCTCTTTCCTAAATTCTGGTGAAACAGGAGACGTATCACGTGTGTTCCTTGTGAGTGGAAAGTTCTAGAAGCCTGTGTGTGAGTATGTGTGTATGTGTGTGTATGGTCACTAGGCGCTGTCGTGTGCCTATAAAGCATTCCTTGAGTTAAGAGTGTGTAAGCATGTTTAGCATTGCTCGATTCTCGCAGACACAATACCTTCTCATCATCTGACTCCCTGCTTCTATCTGTCTCTCTGTCTATCTATTTATCTATCTATCTATTATGATTTGTAATTATAATATGGAGTCCTAACAAAAGAAATCAGCCAACACAGTGACATTTACACTTCTTTAAGGCCTAGAAGGTGAAGCTGTGCCAATGGAGCAGAAGAAAGATGAAGTGGTTCCCTTTTAACATATTGCACTTACTGGGTTTTAGTCTTCCTACACCATATTTACATTGTTAACCATTTCGCAAAAAATATTCAGTGACTGGAGGTAGATTATTACAGAGACATGCCAAAAGGTAGAATGTTACGTTACCAATAGTATATAATTCAACTGATTCGTTGGACTAAGTCTGCCCAAATTCGAGGATAACGCACCTCTCAAATATGATGTCGTATTATTTAAGTTAGAGTATTCTTGTTGACTCCAGACGTTTTTGTGGTGTTGGGGGTAGGAATTCTTCATTAACCCTTTCTTAATAAAATTTCTGTACCTACGTAGAATAAAATCGTCTGAAGGTAGAAAATATAAACTAATACTGGATATCAACGGATTGAAGGAATCTAATTAAGACCAAACCAGATGGAATACAGGGTGAAAACATCGTAACTACAAACGTGTCTTAAAAGTGAACAGTGATGGTGGAGAGCGAACTTTCACGTAGTGGCATTTGTATAAGTACTGTACGTGGCTCCACATCCCTGTTACACAAACGTTCCTCAGCCCTCACCTCATCCCTGGAAAGGATTGTGTACTGCGGGCTGCAAGAAAAATAGCAACTTTATTTTGTAGTTTACTGGGTTTACGTTTACAACAAACCCACCACCACCACAACAACAACAATGTTAACGGTTGCTGATATTATTTTTGAAACAACTCCGAAAAACCCAATATGGAACAAAGTTACTGAGTCTAACCTGAAATATTATTTTGTTATTTTCCTTTCATTGTTTCGATCATCATCCAACCGGAAAACTGTTCATAACTGCAAATATGGGTTTATAAATACAATTTTGATGTCGAAGGTTGAAGAAAACAATGAAATCGCACTATCATCAACAAAATTCAAGCTTAATTAAAGAAGCCAGTTGACGGAGAAAGAAGCAGCCTTTAATACTTCGCCAATGGGGGTAACTGTTCATTGCCCACGGTCGTCGAATGCACCAGTCTTTATTAATGGGCTTCCATATTTCTGCTGATAACAACCAGGCTGATAATGCTGAGGGAGGGCGGGAGGAAGGGAGGAAAGATGTATGGCCGCCAGGGAACAGAAAGAAGGAAAAGATAGAGGGAGGGGATTTAAAAGATGGAGAATAATTGATTATTACTGGAAACAGATGAAGAACCGATGGAATGAGGGAAGCTAACAGAGAGAAAAAAAAAACATGAAAACTAAAAAATGGGAGGAAAGGACTATGATGGATATTTAAGGACAGGAAGAGACAACACTGAATTCGTTCGCCAGCTATCCACTGTTGATGTACCCCATGGTGGTCCATGTCGCAGACAGTGTACTACATTAAACCCTGAAAATAAAGAAGGAAGATCTTACGATAACCTTACCGTGTATGTACGTTTGCATGAGCAAAGGTGGCTTGATAACCAGAATAATGTTTTCTCATAAACTGCTTATCAGTTTCATGGCATTACCTTTCTCGCAAATATACGTTGCTGTGGGTGATGGAGATACTTGATATCTTCCACCATTTCGGTTTCTCTCCTTTCGTTGCATATCACGCGTGAGTAATATTCTCTCTCAGTAACCATTAAGTCTACTTTCCTCTTGGCTACAGTACATTTACCCACAGGTATTGACAATAATCAGAACAGATCTGTGAGGATCCTATTCACTTCTAGCAAACAACGCAGTATCATCGACATACATGCACCAATTTTCATTTATATTTTTTTTTTCCTGTTTTAGACCATTTTCATAACCATTTCCATACCTGATACGTATACTCGCTCATAGACCCACCCACATGTGTAATGAATAACCATAGAGAAGTAATACATCCTTCTCTCTCTCCAAAATCGCTATTGACGGATCTCCCTATAACTAAATGGAGGAAAGAGATCTTGCAAAGAACTGCACTTAAGAGAGTGAAATAGCTCCACCACATAGTTCTTATTTTTTTTTAATGTGGTTGTATCTTTCCAACCGAATTACTATGGTTGTAAGCTTCTTGGATACAATATGGAAAATAAAATACTGTAAAAGTATTTCAAGCTCGAGGGTAATCTTATCAATGGATATTTGTGGTTGTATTTTATTTTTAATTCGGGTTTTTCCACTTCAGCTAAAAGTACAGTAAAATATACCTACTCTACAGAGGGCGCGCGCGCGCGCTTCAAAACATAACATACTCACTTTGGGAGTTGCGGGTGTAAGCATTCTGTGTGTATGCGAAATAAAGTTGAATTTGCAGCAGCCATACAAAGCTAACATACATACCACAAATATCTATGTATCTGTATACCTAGGATGCTTCTCCCAAGGAAAGGGAGGTAGCCGAGACAGGACGGCAAACTCCCCATTTACTCATCCATTCAAAAACATTCATTCGCATCTTTAGCCCCAAAGGGGAGATGGGACAGATCCTCACCGCATCACACCGCACAAGGGTCAACTGCGCAGTGCAATCAGTGACATCAGCAGCAGGGCCCAACATCTGAGCTGGTTTACCCCTGCCACATCATAATGGACCCATCCTCTTACCTGCACATGATCCTGATTAGCTGATCAGACCAAATGCGGGAGAATATCCCCTCAGGGCTGCATCATCATTTATTCATTCACAATTTCTCTCCATTTATTTCTGTCACACACAGCCACTCTTCCTTGCTCAACAGACATCCCTCTCGCATCCAGCGCTCTCTTCACACTGTCCATCCATCCTATTCATGGTCTCCCTCTCAGCCTTACACCTCTCACACTAGATCTAGTTATCTTTTTCACCAGTCGCTCATTATCCATTCTCTCCATATGCCCAAACCATTGCAACACCCTCTGCTCAACTCTACCAGCCATCTCCAGAATAACTCCAGTTCTCCTTAGCACTTCATCTTTTCACACTCGATCCATACGCGTCACTCCACACATACTCCTCAGACACCTCATCTCATTTACATTCAAACTTTTCCTCTCTGCTACACCCATATTCCATGTTTCAGCCCTATTTAACGCAATCGGTACCACAGCTCCCTCATACAGCCTTCTCTTTACACCCATTCTAAGCAAACAACATCTAAACACTTTTTTCATTCCTCCCAGCACCTTACCTACTTCATTCATTCTAATCTTTACTTCTGCATCTATTCTTCCATCCACAGCAACATGTGACCCTAAATATTTAAAACACTCTACCTCCTCAAGCAACTCACCATTCAGAACTATATTCATCCCCCTACCATCTACCAACCTCGTACACTTCATCACTTTACTCTTATTCTCATTTACTTTCAATTTCCTCCTTTCACACACCCTTCCAAACTCCTCTACCAACTGTCTCAATCTCTCCTCTGAATCAGCAACCAGTGCAGTATCATCTGCAAACAGCAGCTGCTTCAGATTCCACTCTCCACCATCAACATTCACCAGACTCAGACCTCCACCTAAAACTCTTGCATTCACCTCCCTTACAACACCATCCATATAAATATTAAACAACCAAGGCGACATCACACATCCCTGTCGCAGCCCCACTCTCACGGGAAACCAATCACTCACAGCATTTCCCACTCTTACACACGCTCTACTATTTACATAAAAACTTTTCACCCCTTTTAGTAACCTTCCATCAAGTCCATACAATCTTAAAACAGTCCACAAAGTCTCCCTATCAATTCTATCATATGCAAATATGCCAGAATCAAATATTTAAAAATTACAATTCACTTAACAGCTCGGTAATTACTGGGTGCATTTCACTCCAGTTCATTGTAAAGGACATTTGTTTTGCCTAGTATATTGGAATGAAGGTGTGTGTTGAGAAATAAAGTGTCCATTTAACCAAAAATCAAGAGTAAATCCTGATATCCACAAGAACAAGACAAAAAACACATAGGCCTACCTATGCAAAAAGCAGCTAGCAATGATCTTAACATATTTACTGGAATTCTTTGTAATGTTGCCTTGGCTCCAGCGTGACTTACTGAGAAATAATTCCTGAACCCGTGAGGATAAAATTCGGATTTCAGAGCAGATGCTATTGAAACGGAGGGCAGGGACGAAGCTGGGTGGAGGTGTGTGTGTTTGTGTGTCAAGTGGGGGCGCAACTGCAGTAAGATCCAATAAGAATATTTATGAGATTGCGGGAGTTTTGTAATTAGATGTTTTTATCCACTTCTCAGAAAACACGAGTGATACAAGCCGTACCTGTTTATTAGGAGGAGGAAGAGGAGGAGATCACGGATGTTTAGAGAGTAAACGTTGCCTTACAATGGGGAGCGTGCCATAATAGGTAACTGCTTTAAAGCTAACTGTGATACTATTATAGAATATATTTATGAGCCTGCACTTGGTGTCATATGCATTTGCTGTACCTCCAAGTTTTATCCGCTGTGGAGTAGGGCTGCACAGCTTTCACATGGATAATTACATACTTTTTTTCAGTTGTGACAAATTATTCCCTAGGATAGATAGCATGGGAAAACTGTGACCCTTTGATATTTTCCTTGTTTGATCGTTTTATGCAGTTTACATTTTCCCTTTCTGCTGGTAATAGATTTTGTTCTCTTTAAAATTTAACTCTTTCAAATTACAAATAACAGTTCCGTCACGCTACGTCCGGAGTGAACATTTTGGGCCGTATTCTGTGAGGGATATGGGTTCCATAACATCTCTTCCTTATGGATTTATTTTTCATAATTCACCTTTTCGTCCTATTGTATGTTACTGAGACAGTTTATGCCATCAGTGCAAAGTAAAAAAAAATGTCAAGATATGAATAATAAATCACTAAGAAAAGATGCTACGAAGCCTTTACTGTCACTTTGAACACAAACCGACAGATCATATGGATGAGTAACAGTGAAGAAGGGGGAGACAATCAGACAGCTGAGCGACGTATGATAAGGTGATCCCTGAGATGGGCTAATTTACATACAGTAATAGAAACTTGTTGGCCGAGAAACTCCAGCCAAAGAGATGTGTGTACATCATTAAAATGTATGAGTTTTATGGAAATTCCTACTCAAGAGTTCGAACATCAACTTAGTATGACGGTATCACTGTGGGGCCACGTGCTGTGTTGCCTTTGGAAGGTATCCAAGGAATATGGAATGAGGCAATGGAAGTACACTCGCTAACCATTTCCAGTGTGAAAAATCATAGGCACACTGAAATCACCACATAAAATATCGTATTATGAACAGGGCATTTCAATATGACTGGTATTCTTTATATTATTTTCTCTGCGAGGACTTGCTGATTGCTTTGTTTTATCTGTCTCAGATTAGGGTAAAGTTCTAGGTTTAACGCATCACAAGAAGGAGTTTACTAATCGTTCCGATTTATTGTAGTATTTCTGTGAGTATATTGCTATTGCATCAATGCTTGTCTCTTATG
Organism: Coenobita brevimanus; assembly: GCF_032717465.1. Lineage (NCBI taxonomy): Eukaryota > Metazoa > Arthropoda > Malacostraca > Decapoda > Coenobitidae > Coenobita > Coenobita brevimanus. Next base: position 24,209,784 of record NC_136976.1, read on the forward strand.
AGATTATTTTCTTTTATATTTATAGCCTGCCTAACTATACTTACCATAGTTTTCCCGAGGTCTTTGTGACATGGTATGGACGAATGAGTCGTTGTTTTCATGACGCATTTGTAAACAAAACAGCACCGTCGCAAGTTATCACTTACATGCATTGCATTTTTATCCTTTTTCCTGCATAGGTTAAATAAAACTAATTTAACTTAGTTTAAGGTTAGCTGAGTTAGATAAGGAATGGATTGGTCAGGTTAATTTGGGATAGGATATGTCTGGGTTCGTTGGGATAGGTTAGGTATGGTTAGGTTTGCATAGTTTAGGTTAGGTTAGATTAGGTTAAGCTACGTTAGGTTAGGTTGTGTTGGTTTCTGAGTGAATAACAGATGAAACAATTGTAAGAAGGAAAGGCTAAGCAAGAGTAAACCAGTACATTTGGTACGGGCTATATTGTGTATAAACATGTAGCAGATGCCGTCTATCTGATGGGTGACGGGCGCGAGAATAGTGTGGTAAGGGTGGTCAGGTATATAGTAAATATTACTAAACAATCAATTTCTCACAAACAAAAACATTGTCACAACTACAAAATTTTAGGAATGATGATTTGATTGATACGTAAGCTTCTTTTGGTGATGCCCTTAATCTAAAGTTTTACCCACATTAGGCTCCAAACTGTAAGAAAATAATCTTCAACGACTGTCACTTTATTATAATAATCTAAAATAACAAAGTCAAAGGGAAATATGATTCCTTCAGACTGGCATGGTTTACATTAGTAACAGGGTGAGAGTTTAACTGGAAGGGTACGAATAAGAGAAGAATGTACGGTGAGAGACGATATCACATTAAACACGTATGACTTAGAAAGAAGTTAGTGTTACACAGTTTAATATTATTTTTGCAGAAAGTTACTGTGGGAAAAGGATATTGTTGCATTTTATAATACTAATCTATGTGGAAAGTTAATTCAAAAGGTAATTATTTTCCCCGGGGAGAAGGCAATATCCCCACCCCATACAGCCCCAGGTGTCGTTGATCAAAATCCCATTTTAGATGGTGTGTGTGTGTGTGTGTGTGTGTGTGTGTGTGTGTGTGTGTGTGTGTGTGTGTGTGTGTGTGTGTGTGTGTGTGTGTGTGTGTGTGTGTTCTTATCTAATTATCCTTACTTAATTGTATCTTTACAGGAATGAGTCAAGCTCGTACTGTCACGTGTCTTAAACAATTTTTATCGTACATATCCTTGAATTTATGAATTGTTTTGGCACACACTATTTCATTCGGTGTGCAGTCCACTGATCAGTTGCCCTATTTGGTTAACTAAATTTCCTTACGTCTTTATCGCCTCTCTTTTTATGCAATTTTTTGCAGTGTCCTCTTGCTGATGATTCCTCATAGGTTATATAATCATTTATGTCTACTTTCTCCTTCCCTGATATGCATTTGTATAGCGTAATCGTGTCTCCTCTTTTCCTTCTCTCCTGTAGTTTAGGTAGATTCACTTTTTCTAGTCTTTCTTCGTAGCTTAGATCCCTTAAACTTGGTACCCATCTTGTAGTGGCCCTTCGAACTTTTTCGATCTTATCTACAGTATGTTTTTTGAGATGGACTCCAGACTACTGACGCATACTCCAGGGTTGGTCTGATGAATGATGTTATTATCTTTCTTAGCATGTCTTCATTTATGTATGTGAATGCTATTCTCATATTTGCAAGCAGTGTACACATGTTCCGTACCTTCCCGCTGATGTGGTCAGCCGGAGATAGTCTGTTACTGATAATCACACCTAGGTCCTTCTCTCTTTCTGATGTGTGTAGGGTTTTGCTTCCTAATTTATCATCCCAATCAGGTCTTTTTGCACTTTTACCAAACTTGATTACATGACACTTGTCCACAATGTTCCATTTGCCATGTATTGCTCCATTCATGAAGTTTATTTAATTATTCTTGTGGCTCTTTAAATAAGTCTGTTTTAGTAATTCTCCTTTGTATTTTTCCATCATTAACAAACATATTTAGATAGCTTTCATTTCCAATGATACTGTCTGTATCATTTATATACACTAAAAACATAACTGGTGCCAGCACTGAGCCCTGTGGAACTAAGCTAGTCACTTCTCTCCATGATGAGTAATTTCCCCTTAGTACTGTTCTCATTTCCCTTTTTTTGAGAAAATCTTGCATCTGACAATACAGTTTGCCTTGGATTCCTCCTTGATGGTACACTTTTCATAAAAGTCTTTGGTGGGTACTCTGTCAAATGCTTTCTTGAAATCTAAAAAGATAGTGTCCACCCATCCTTCTCTGTTCTGTAATGTTTCTGTTACTCTATCATAGTAGCTCAACAAATTGGTAACTCATGATTTTCCCTTTCTGAAACCAAACTGTCTTTCTGTTATCATATTGTGTTCTTCTAGATGATTTACCCAAACTTTTCTTATCAGCTTTTCTAATATCTTGCTTTCAACACTGGTTAATGATACTGGTCGGTAGTTGAGTGGATTTTGTCTATTCCCTTTCTTGAGTAAGGGAACAATGTTTGCTTTCTTCCAAATATCAGATAGTTTACCTTCTCCCAAGGATTCCTTGAAAATTAACAATAATGGTTTACTTAACTCCTTTGCACATTCATGTAGCACCCAAATTGAAATTTCATCAGGACCATTTGCTTTTCCTTTGTCTAATTTACTTAGCCCTCCTGTATTTCTTTTTCTGGTATTTGTATATCTGGTAGTATGTGTGGGCATGCATGATCTATATAATCCCTCTCAAAATAATTTTTTTCTGTAAAAACCTATTGGAAATTCTTATTTAGTGCTTCACAGATATCCTTGTCTTGTGTGTAGGTGATCCCTTCATCCGTAATGGATTGTATTATATCTTTTACTTTGGTTTTGTTTCGGATGTAGCTGTAAAATAGCTTCGGTTGATCACTACTTTTTTTTATGATGTCCTCCTCAAACTGTTTTTGGGCTTCTCTCCTTATTCTTGTATAATCGTTTCTTGCCTGTTTGTAATTATTATATGCCCTTTCACTATTGTGTCTTCTGTATCTATTCCACACAAATCCCTTTTTTCTTTTGATTTTTCACATTCTGCATTAAACCATTTTTTTATTTTTGTTTTTCTGCTTCTTTGTGCCGTGGGATTTACTTCTGGCCTTCTATTTCATAAAGTTCATAGAATTTTCTATATATAACATTTAAATCTTGTCCTCTAAGCTCTTTTTCCCAATCTGTTTCTAACAAGTATTTCTTTAGGTCATGAAAGTTGTCCTTTTTGTAGTTAAGGCTCTTTTTGTAACTTTCATTACTATTAATTGTGTCATATGAAATTCTGAAGTTGTAACTTAATACTGCGTGGTCACTTGTGCCGAATGGAGGGTGATACGTTATATTGTCAATATCATTTTCTTGCCTAATAAATATAAGATCTAGTACTGATGGTATGTCAAGTCCTCTTTTTCTGGTGCTTTCTTTTACATGCTGTGTTAGGAAAAACTCCTGCACAAGGTCCAGGAGCTTTAGTACCCAACAACTTTCCTGGCTTTTTATATCTAGAGTTTTCCAGTTATTTGTATTGAAATCACCAGTTAGTATAATTCTTTCAGATTTCTCCTCCATTCTATGTAGCAATGCTCTTAAACTTTGAATTGTTTTCTCTGCCAGGTCTTCATATTCTCCTTTTTCCCAAATGTTTGATCTGGGCGGCATGTATAAATTTGCCACAATTACTTTCCCTTCAGACGTACTAATCTCTACTGTAATCAGTTCTACCTGTGATGGTACTTCTAGTTCTATTTCCTTGACTTGCAGATTTTTCTTTGTTAATATTATAATTTCTCCTCCTTTTTTTAAGTTCCTATCTCTTCTCCATATATTGCATTCCTCTAGGTTTAGTGTATCGTTTGATATCCTTCATGTTAATTTTGTTTCAGTTAGGCAAACAATATGTGGTTCCTTTTCTTTGATATAATCGTTCATCTCTAGTAATTTAGATACCATTCCATCTACATTTGAGTACATCAACTTAATCATCTTGTTTACATACTTGTCATGACTTGGGCCTACTACCTTCCTCCGTTATATTCCCTCCTGTTTGTGTACCACTTTCGAACCTGCAATCCAATTACTTTGTAAAAAAAAATGTGTTCTTCTCTTCCTCTGATCGTCCCTTATTCTTTGTTTTGCCTCCTTCCTCTTCTCCTTTAGTAATCCAAGTTCCTCCTGAGTTAGGTGTGAGTGTGTGTGTGTGTGTGTGTGTGTAATTCACCGGGTCGGTCAGGATCACTTGATGGTCGTGATCGTCAGCTTTTATCCTCCCGGAAGGGAGCTGAGAGCTCATATAGTCCGATCTATGGGCAAGGCTGTGACCTTCACACACGCACACACCCGTCCCCTTGCTCGAAGGGGACAGTAACCACCCACTTCGTCAGTGAAACTTTTCGCAACCTGAGCGAGGCGCGAACTCCCGTCCACCAGTTGGCAAGCGAGAGGGTTACCACTGCACCAGCGAGCGGTGTGTGTGTGTGTGTGTGTGTGTGTGTGTGTGTGTGTGTGTGTGTGTGTGTGTGTGTGTGTGTGTGTGTGTGTGTGTGTACATTTTAGTACATTCAGCCACAGGAAACCTTAAATCATTTCCTTCATGCAATCACTCGACTATTGTGTCACTATAATTGTTTTGTTTAATCAGTGGGAACAGAGTTTGTTTTCATCATAATTATCTTGCAGAACTCAGTGCTCTCCAGGGTGGCAGGAGCAAGAATAAAGGATCAACATATGCCCCCCCCGTGTTTTTGTGCATGTTCCCGTGTTTTATGTACACGTTCCCAATTCTTCTTCACTTCTCTCTTCCACTGTTGCTTTTGTTATCCACGTTTGCCGCAAGCAAATCATACCTAACTATGTCAGGTGTCAGTAGCAAGTCATGCTACAGACCACGTTTCCAGGAAGGAATGCAAGTAAAAGCAACATAAGGTAATAACCGCCGCATATTTTATATTACATGCTTGCAAGGAAAAACATTCCAATAGTTCTCCATCAGTCAGACCAATATCCCTGCTCTGCATACTAGGCAAAATCATGAAAATGTTAATTCTAAAGAACATCACCTCTCATATCCCTCTTTCTGACTTCCAACATCCTGAATACCCAACCACATCCCACTTTTGCAAGTTAACTCAGTTTATTCTTGATGGATTCAACTTGAAACAGCCATCACAAAGAAACACTCTAGCTGCTACAGACACTAGCATCTAAATAAATAAAATCTTAATAAATCAAATCATACACAATGATATGGGAGAAATATGAAATAGATCGTCAACTTTCTCTCAAGCAGACTGGCCCAGGTATTCTACCAAAACCAAAGTTATGCAGGGTTCAGTATTTTCAGTCTCACTTTTTGACCTTTTCATTCTTAAACTGCCAACCCCTCCCCCTTGAGCAACTGATCAACACAAAGGGCTTGACAACAGCTTCACAACACTCCAAAACTCAAAGAACAGGAACTCAGCTTCAACTGTACTTATACTCACCATAAAACTGACTTACAGTAAACAGGCTGGTTGCCCCACCAGTCGAATCAATCATTAACCCTTTCAATCCAGATAGAAATGGATCTTTAACAAACCCTCTAGTTTCCTTCTTCATCTAACCACTCCCACAGGAAAGACAGTCAAAAATTCCAGGACTCACTTTGGACACACACATGACCTTTTCTCAACATACAAGTAACATAAGCGTAAAGGCATCTCATAAACTCAGAGGTTTGAAGACACTTACAGGTAATACCTTTGGACAACGGATGAATCTCTGATTACAAACAACTCTTCAGAACAACTAACAACTGTGTCTTAAGCTTGGATAATTTGGACTCCAGCGTTAATCAGCACAAATAATGAAAAGCTACAAAAAGCACAAAACATGACCTTAATATTAATAACAGGATGCACTAAGATAGCAATTATAAGTCATCAACACCAGGAGACAAAAACGCTTCCAGTCAAGGATCATATCAATATGAGAGTTACAGTATATAATTCACTGTTTAATTTCAAGATCTATTACACCATTGAAACGTCATGTTGCATCAACCTGGCTACACAAAGAAAAAGAAACGAACAACTGCTCACAATTAGACAGAGTATTTAAGCAACATTGCCAATCCTCCACCCAACACAACACTTCACAAACACATACAGATTTCACCACCATAGCCATCCGAAACCTTCAACCAAGCCGTATTCTTCACGAACCACCACCAGACATACAACACTCAGATCCTACCATATCCAAAGAATTACGAGTACACCTAGCCAGACTGGAATATAGTTGGAACCCTTCGTTGCTATAATATTAACACAAAATACGACTCAGGAACAACCACTTATGCCACACTGTAATGCAACCTACTGTACACACCAATACTCACTGAGTCACATCACGCACCACACTATCACTACACTAAATAAATGGTACTGTTTTGTCTGTATTTCATACCAGCAAAGTATACACATTTGGTTCAGTGCACTAGGCGCTTTCATCACACTCACCATCAATCCTCTGCAACCAGCACGGCTGACCTCACACAATCACACTTAGCTTCACGAGAAAAATTGTTTTTCGGTTTGTGTGTGTGTGTGTGTGTGTGTGTGTGTGTGTGTGTGTGTGTGTGTGTGTGTGTGTGTGTGTGTGTGTGTGTGTGTGTGTGTGTGTGAACCTGACACCAAACATAAATGTATATTTAACAAAACGAGTTTTCCAAATTATCATCCTAGGAGGAAATGACTTTGTGCATGGTGTTGAAACTGTTTACAATCGGAAAAAGTACAACGCCAACTACAATCATAGTCTTGTACCAGCTTGCTGCGATGGCCATAATGGACTCAGTCCGATGCTGATACTACAACTGTAATTATTTAAACACCCGCACTCACAAAGCGAGAGAGGGTGTTATGTTTTGATCGATGTGTGTGTGTGTGTGTGTGTGTGTGTGTGTGTGTGTGTGTGTGTGTGTGTGTGTGTGTGTGTGTGTGTGTGTGTGTGTGTAAATAACTCAAACAGCATTCACTCGAAGGGTTGAGGATTAGTCTGTGTGTAAACCTAATATTTTTGAGAATAGTAGGTAAGAATCAACATCACAGGACTAGAGTGGGTTAGACTCTGACCTAGCAACATCATCTTCATGCGTTTTTATCTATTTTTGACCAAATTTGGCGAAAGGGTTGAGGGTTAGGCGAGAATAAAGTGATTCAGTTTTAATAACAATCAGTCAACCTTCAAGGCTATACGGCAAGGCAAAATTTCGACCCGCACGCACGGCACGTTTTAATAAAATACACTTTTGGTCAAATTTAATCAAATTTGGAGAAAGGGTTGAGGGTAAGCCAAGGAGATAATTTTTTTTACATTAGATCAAAGGTCAAGGTCACAGAACAAGATCAAACTAATCAGTTTTTATCTTTTTTATACTAAACTTTCTCTGACGTGTGAAGATAAGGCAAGAATAAAAGGACCCAGTTTTGATGCCATCAGTCGAAGGTAAAGGTCACTGGGAAAGACTATAGTTCAAGGTCGGGGCACAAAGTCAGCTGAGTTTTATTCTGACTCGTCCCAAACTTGACAGATGGCTTAAGGGTAAGTAAAAAACGACGGGATCCAATTCAGAGAATAATTAGTCAAAAGTTAGGGTCACAGAACAAGGTTAAAGTCTGAACTGTGTGTCTGTGTGGAGGGAAAATAACTACAGCACTTTTGATCTGATTTGAAGCACCACTTGTGGATGAAATAAGGATCACCCACATGACTGACCTATTGTTCTTTTTAACAAAAGGTTAAAGGACGAGGTCACATAGCAAGGTCAACTTAAACAGTTTTTATAAGACTTTAACTACACTTGGTGGAAAAGTTCAGATTAAAAAGGATAAACCTATTTGATTTTCAGGATAATCAGTCATAGGTCAAGGTTACAAGGAAAGTAAAGATTCAAGGTTACTGGACCAAAGTCAAGTCAGTTTTTATAATTTCTGAACGAATGTTGAGGGAATGGTTAAGGCTGGGGAAGCAAAAAGTAACTGGACTTAAAGAGTAATTTGTCGAAGGTCAGGGTCACAGAGCAAAGTGAAATATTCGTCCCTTATTCCAAATGGTTATCGGGTTGTGGGGTTACACACTCTTCACTATTATTGTAATCATTATTATTATCATCATTATTATTATTATTATTATTATTATTATTATTATTATTATTATTATAATTATTATTATTATCATTAGGCCTATGAATGTGAGTGAATGTAGTACGATTGAGGTTAAAAGGGAGGAGATTGGGGGGATGTTTGTGAGAAAAAAGTTGGATGTGCTAGCTTTGAGTGAAACAAAGATGAAAGGGAAAGGTGAGTGTACGTTTGGAAGTGTGAATGGAAGATTGTCAGGTGTTGATAGAGGAAGGGCAAGAGAAGGTGTGGCCTTGTTAGTGAGCCCGGAAGTGCAGCAGTGTGTGATTGAATGGAAGGAGGTGTCATCGAGACTGATGTGGGTGAAAGCGAAATTTGAGCGTGAGTTGTGGGTATTTGTGAGTGCATATGGGCCTGGTAGTGAAAGGGATGAGGAAGAGAGGGAGTCTTTCTGGAATGATGTTGATGAGTGTCTGCAGAGTTTTGGAGCGAATGTGAATGTGGTGATGACGGGAGATGTGAATGCTAGAGTGGAAAATATGGCAGTTGAAGGTGTAGTTGGTATGCATGGTGTGCCTGGAAGAAATGAAAATGAGGAACGAATGATAGGGATGTGAGTTGAGCGTGAGATGGTGACTGGAAATATCTTGTTTGAGAAGATATTTATAAGTATACATGGGTGAGACAGGAGAGTGAAAGGGTTGTTGATTGTGCATTGATGGACTATGTGGCTGTGTCCAGGAATGTAATAGGAAGACTGTTGGGTGTGAGAGTTCTGAGAGGGGAGGATGGAGGTGTGTCTGACCACTACCTGGTGGAGGGAAAGTTGAGAGTAGGTAAGAGATTGGGGAGAGCTAAGAGAGTTAGGTGTGGCAGGGAGGTTTTGAAAGTGAGCGAGTTGGATAAAAGAGAGAAAATGATAGAGTATCAGGAGAAATAGAAAGATAAGTGGAACGCAGTGAAAGAAGGAAAATGGCAGTGTGGAGGAGGAATGGCAGTTGTTTAAGAGTGCTGTGGCGGGGCATGCGGAAGAGGTGTGTGGTGTGAGACGAGTGGGTGATGGTGTAAGAAAGGGAAGTGAATGGTGGTGCAAGGAGTATGGCTGTGGCTGAGAAGAGACGTGCATATGAAGTGTGGTTGCAGAGGAAGGATGAGGTGTCATATGAGAGGTATAAGGAAAAGAGGAATAGGGCGAGAAGGGTTGTACGTGATCCTAAAGTGGCAGCAAATGAGAAGTGGGGTAGGCGGTTGACTGAGAATTTTCAACAGAATAAGAAAATGTTTTGGAAGGAGGTGAAAAAGGTGCGAAAAGGAGTGTCTGGGAAGGACAAGCGGATAAAAGCAGAGGATGGAAGGATGTTAATTGTGATGGATGCAGTAAGGAAGAGATGGGAGGAGTATTTTGAAATACTGTTAAATGTAGAGGAGGAAAGGGAGGCTGAGACTGTGGCAGATGGAAGGGTGCAAGGAATAAATGTGTTGGGAGAGTTGAATGATTCTTTGATCACGATGGAGGAAGTGCAGGAGGCAATAAAGGAGATGAAAACAGGAAAGGTGCTGGGAGGAATGAAAAAAGTGTTTAGATGTCGTTCGCTTAGAATGGATGCAAAGAGAAGGTTGTATGAGGGTGTTGTGGTACCGACTGCGTTATATGGGGCTGAAACATGGATCATGGGTGTAGTAGAGAGGAAAAGTTTGAATGATATGGAGATGAGGTGTCTGAGGAGTATGTGTGGAGTGACTTGTATGGATCAAGTGAGAAATGATGAAGTGAGAAGGAGAACTGGAGTTGTGTGGGAGATGGCTGATCGAGCTAAGCAGAGGGTGTTGCAATGGTTTGGGCATATGGAGAGAATGGAAAATGAGCGATTAGTGAAAAAGATAACTAAATCTGATGTGACAGGTGTAAGGGTGAGAGGAAGACCACGAATAGGATGGATGAACAGTGTGAAGTGAGCGAGAGGGATGTTTGTTGAGCAAGGAAGAGTGGCTGTACATGATAGAAATGACTGGAGAGAAATTGTGAATGAATAAATGATGACGCAGCCCTGAGAGGATATTCTCCCGCATTTGGTCTGATCAGCTGATCAGGTCAGGTGCGGGTAAAGGAATGCGTCCATTATGATGTGGCTGGGGTAAATCAGCTCTGCTGTCAGGCCATGATGCGGATGTCACTGATTGCAATGCACAGTTGACCCCTCGTGTGGTGTGGTGCGGTGAGGATCTGTTCCTTCTCCCCTTGGGGCTAAGATGACAATGAATGTGTTTGAGTGGATGAGTAAATTGGGAGTGTGTCGTCCTGTCTCAGCTACCTCCCTTTCCTTGGGGGAAGCAGCCTAGTTACATAGATAGATAGATAGATCATCATCATAATCATCATCATCATCACCATCACCATCATCACTATTATTATAATTTTTAGAGAAGTGGTGGTGGTAAGCTTTTATTACAGGCAGTATAATTTTTTTTTCTGCAGTTAAGTGACAAGGGACAGTCTTGAAGATTCACCTGTATATTCCACAAACATTCACAGAAGTCCCAGTGAATGGAATGGGAAAAAACTATATTCTACTAAATTAAACAGAAATACTTGTCCCAATACTACAAGGAAGAGGCATAAAGCGACACGCACGGCAGTCTTGAGACGCTAGAACGTAGAAGGGAGACTGAAGGAGACTGACGATGAGCAGAGTGAGGGTTACGTCACAACCGAGTGTGTCTGGTTTTTAAAATGTCTGATGGAATTTGATGGACAACAGTGCAAGAATAACGATGTGCTTTCTTGAAGTCAATGTGGCTGTACTCATCGTAGGAAATACAGACAACAATATTCTTGCTACCGCATAATAACAGAGTCGTTGGGAGGATGACTGTGGCAGAACAGATGCAAATACAAAAGAAGGCATTGTACAAACAAGATTAGTTTAACCGTGAAATGTCGTGTGTAGAATGTGCATTACTGTTTTGCAAGTATTTACTTCACTCTACAAAGTAGTAGCTCTCACCAGTTTAAAATTATAAATATCACTGCTCTTTCAATACATCTGTCTGTCTATCTGTTTATCTATTCATTTATCTTGTTATAATAGGTGTTTAAGGGACGGCTTCCCGTCCCTAGAACGCCTAGAGAGTAGCTGGGTTCCCTTTCTAGACTGGAGCTTAGACAAACAAGAGAGGGCCAGGGCATGAAAACACAGGGCAACAACCTTACACGTATATTGACAAATTCAACTGCTCTGGAACAGGTAGACAATCTTATACAATCTCATAGGCAAAAATCAATACATAGGCTAGTATTAGTGGGTAGAGTATCACACAGAATACTAGATGTACAGGAGTCTAAATCTGGTTTAGGAGGTCAAAGGCACTGTTACACTGTCTGTGGTGAGGAGGCACTGTCGTGAGGCATTCACTGTTCTGACACCAAGTTTATAGACTGAGCACAGGGGGGTGGGGGAGTTACTGACTCTGCACAAGGGAAGGGAGCAAAAGATAGCACTATTTTACAGGCGCCGTTACGGGGGGCGAGCAGGGTGTCGCTGATTGTAATATTCACTGCCTGTACTTTTGTACTTAAGATCTTACATTCTTCCTTGGCCTCACTGTACATTTATAGCTTGATTTCACTAGGGCACCCGTTCTTTTACATTCACTGGTCTCGGTCTTTTCTGGGCCTCACTGTACACTGGTATCACCGTAAACTTACTCTTGTGCCTTAAGTTCCGGCCTCACTGTTCACTGTAAATTCATTGTCTTTAGGTCCACTTTGTTTCACTGGGGGAAGGGGAGGTCCAGGGCTTACAACTCTCAGCCTGGGGTAAGCAGAGGCCCTTTGGGAGTCCCTTCGTCCCGCCACCACGGGACCACTCCAGGGGGCGTCATCTCTCGGCTGGGGCTCGGGCTGTGTGTGGCAAAGGGTCTCTCACTGTTGGGGCCAGGGACTGGGGTCTGGCCCTCGGGACTGGGACCAAACAGGCATTGGAGGCGCTCACTCAGGTGCCTGGTGGAGGATGGGTGTCACCTTCTTTGGGGTGGGGAGTGGGCCTGCCCAGGGGTCCAGGGGATGTCCTCGGAGGGGTACCGGCTGCGGTCTTTTGCTGGAGGTGCCGCCGTCAGGGCTGGGTTGCGGCGTCGTTCCCTGCTGGAGTTCATCAGGTAGGCGCCCCCTTCCTCTAGACGGAGGGAGAACAACAGTATGGGGCCTTTCCACCAATGCTCAGGACAGTGGTCCTCTTCCTGGAAGTTGCCTCGGTCTGGGTGGACAGGAGGGTAATCTGTGCTCCTGCCGGAAAGCAGGACTGAGCACAGCTCACTGTCTCGTTGTGGAGTCACAGGGGGCAAGAGACTTTGATGTCTCTCCCCGGTGCGGCTACCGACCGTCGCTGGGTTCCCTTGGGCAACAGACGGAGGAGGCTACAGGTCGTCCCTTTGCTGTCGGCATGGCTACAGGCCATCGCCGGGGCCTGAATCCCTGACAGGAACACAGGCAAAGTGTGTCTACTGGCCGTCACTTGCCTGCCGGTGCAGCTACCGGCCCGTCACCAGCGTTGTGCCCTCCGAGGCAACTACAGAAGGAGAGGGGACGTACCAGTCTCTCCTCAATGCAGCTACAGGCTAACGCTAGTCTCTGTAAGAGGTGTGAGCAGCACAGGGTGGAGCGGCTACAGGCCGTATCCTTATTACTGGCCCGGCTACAGGCCATGGCCTTTTTCGTGAACAGCTACAGGCCGTGGCCCTTTTTGGTGAGCAGCTACAGGCTGTCTCTGGTGCCCGGCTACAGGCAATGGCCCTTTTTGATGAGCGGCTACAGGCTGTCTCTGGTGCTCGGCTACAGGCCATGGCCCTTTTTGGTGAGAAGCTACAGGCTGTCACTGGTGCCCGGCTACAGGCCGTGGCCCTTTTTGGTGAGCGGCTACAGGCCATCTCTTTAGTCTCTGAGCGGCTACAGGCCATCTCAGGTGCCTGGCCACAGGCTGTGGCTGGGGTGCCACTCTGAACTGTTAGGCCAGTTCCATCCCGATCCTGTCGGTGGTCAGCTCGCCTGGAAGGTAGTGTACTTTGACTAAGATGGTGGCGCCAGGTGAGTTCCGGGGAATAGGTGCGCGCGGCCTGGGTGAACGTATGACCATATTGCCCAGGCGCATTCCGCACGCCATCTAGCTCTCCGTGTCCTCCTCCTTGGGGTGTGGTGGCGGCCTGTGCTGCCACAGCTGGTATTTTATGTCTATTTATCTCTTTATCTGTTTAGATCAGTGGTACCCTACTCATTCCATGGCTCTCAACGATGCAATCCGTGGCTCTGAATTAAACAAAAAAAGTATCTTGCATGCAAGACTACCACCAGCATTGTCTAATGGCTTCATGTAAAGATCATCACACCAGTAAGTAATGATGCATTTTCTTAAGCACGGATCACTGGAACAGAAATTAATAAAACGAATGTCTTCATAAAACATGAAAGCCAACAGGCGTCATCTGTCGGAGGAAATTTCATAGTAGTCTCCTTGCACTCTAACATCAAATAAGACCAAGAATAAATGTTAAAGATGTTTTTGTTCTTGATGTAAATTTGTGCACTGTGAAAAACATATGAACTGCAAGCCGAACCGAACCGAAACTGGGTGCGTAGTCGGGCGATGGCGACTACCTCTAACAAACAATCCTTGAGAATCAACAGGTCAGCAACGACTGAGAGTTGTTGAACTAACGAACGCAAGATAAATCAAGCTAAATGTGAATCAGAGTTGATGCTGTTAGTGCACACCTTTGTTCCAAGCTAACATATTCCCTTTTGGCAAATTGCAAATGTTTTAGGCCCTTGGTAAATGGAAGAACACGCAGTCAAATGCGCACAATGAATGGTTGGCACTAGCAGCTAACATAGCAAAATTCTGCCCAAAATCCAATGTCTCCTGGTATAGATTTTTTTTTCCCCACAGCTACAGGGGCTGCCACATACAGTCTTTATCCCTAATTTTATCATCCATTCACTTACCTGCTCACTAAGTCACTGTGCAGTACCTCTTTGAAGAATGGGACCTAGGCAATAATGTGTTTATTAAGAAAACGCATTTTTGCACAGCCATAGACCTCCTGCTGTGCCAAGCTTCACGCAAGATTTCCGAGGCCCGCCTTGGAAGGTGGCTATATCTTTTCCCTTACAATACTGCAGGTGAAAGTGCAGCATTTATTTATTTATCTATTTTTTTACTACTGCTGTTGATGAATCGTGGTGCTATCACCAAGGCTGTTTTATTTTATACCTTTTCTATGCTGTAATTAAGTTACGGACACATTTAGGCCAAGGTAATTCATTGTCGTTCTGATAATGCACATATAGTTTATAGAGATTCTGTTGCTCGAAAGAAATATTTGTGAATTTTTCAAGGCTTTCGTTATACGTCTTTGCTCTCATGTTACTTGTACCAGAGAAACGGTCATGTATGTGTGATCAAAAAAAGTTCTAGAAATTTGGAGGCTTTCCATGGGGATGGTTAGAGAGGGCCGCCATGCTTTTGTGGTGCCGACTTGCCAAGATGGGGAAACCGCCCGGACGAAAAACTATCTAATCGGAACAAGAAGCTACCTGAATGTGCAAAGGATCATCAACATCCTCCCTCCTTCATGGAAAATAGAAGCTGCAGAATCAGTGCGAAGCCAAGCTCCCGGAAACACATTTCTTCAGCTGTAATAATCATAATCAAACAATCACATCACCTTGAGTTCAATGACGTCATGTTTGTTTTTGCTACTTCCAGGTGACTTTACCACCCCCTCCCACCCTCTCAACTCTTCTCTCATTTCCTCTTCAAACCCCTCTCCCCTCCGCACCATAACCCTCCTCTTGGTCACGTCCATTCTGCTCGTTACGTACCTCATTATAGCTGTCTCCATCTTCCCTACCCACCTTTAAATCCTTCAGTCTAATGACGCATATTCTTACCCTTTACATCAGCACAAGATTTTGAGACAGAGTTAGATGTGGCCCTCGTTTACGACTATATAAAACGTCCGTAAGAATCAAAAATACAGAGAAAACGCGTCACCAGATTGAAGGATTTACCATTTTTCTCGCCTCTGAGTCTTTCTCATTCATGTTTCTGACCCCCTGTCTCTGTATTTTGTCTTTTTTCTTTGTACTTAACAACTTCCATCCCCTCTGTTACTTCTCCATTCAGTTTCACTGTTTTTTTTCCTGCATCTTGTTATCTCATCTGTCCAATTAAACCATGAATTCCTCTTAAATTTATTCGATTCATATTCGATACAACTTTTAGTATTCAGTTTGAGGAAATGCTGGACGATTGTATTCAGCTGTGAGTTAGTCATAGGAACCTGAGTCTGTAATATGGTCACCATCAACCCTCTCTATCTATCCGTCTATCTATTGCCAGACGCCTCAATCCCGTTTGGGGTGGCCACAAACAAATCGCCTCCACGTCGCCCTGTCCCCCGCCATTTCACTGCTCTGCTCCCAACTCACACCCCCCTCTCTCATATACCTCTCCACCCCATCCCTCTATCTCATCGTCGGCCTCCCCCTCCCTCTTCCCCCCTCCACCTCACTCACATACACTCTCTTCGTCAGTCTTTCACCCTCCATCTTCTCCACATGGCCAAACCACCTCAGTGTGTTCCTCATAACACTTCCTATCACATCCACATCCACACCACAATGCTCCTTTATATCCTCATTCGTCAGCCTGTCTCTCCATGTGACTCCACAGGCTCCTCTTAAATAACTCATTTCCACTGCTCTCACTCTTGACTTGTGTCCTTCCAGCAACGTCCAAGCTTCACTTCCATACGTTAGAGTTGGTATCACAATACTGTCATGTAGTAACTTTTTCACTTCCATGCTCACTTCCCTGTTTCTTATCACTGCTTTCAAAAAACCAGCAACCTTTCTTCCCTGCTGCACCCATTACTCAGTTGAAGGTGAGTCATAGGAGGCTCAGTGTGTTGTGTCCGTCCTCTCCCTCAGTGTATCCCATTTCCTAATCATTCATATCATATCGTTACGTTTCCTCTCATAGTTTTATGTGATCTGCTCTCTTCATTTATATAACCCGTTATACACAGTCCATTTTAACCTTATTTAAACCTGTTATCTTTGCATCTTGAATGCTGCGTTGTAACAAGAATTTAATATTAGAGAATAGTGCTAGTTACGCAAAAGTACAATTATATGGATGGGATGTAGAGCCAACATACTGTCTCCTGCATTCAGACACCAAAAATAAGATATAAAAATTTACGGGTCAAGTCAAACCAACGATGGTCCAACCACCAAATATAGCATTGATGTAGAGTGGGGATAATTATTGCCCATGTGTTAAAAGCCCGAAACCTGACAAACATTTTAAATGATACAACATCAAATTCTCTCACTCACGAAATTGATACTCTGGCCATCCTAAAGTCCATACTCAGACGTCAGTGCGGTCACTAACGCATCGAAATGAATTCCTCTTATTGATTCTGTACTTGGAGTTTTGTGTTATGTCAAGGCCTTTATCACAAGCCAATTTTTACTTCTATAAACCAGCCTGCTTTTCATCCCCTTCCCACATAACCTTCCCATTTATCTCACCACAACAAAGTACTTACACACTTTCAACAGTCCAGTCTCATTCCATTCGCCAATACATGACACCGTGGCTCACCTTCTCTCTCATCAGTGATCGGTCTGCTCTCCTCTACGTTAGTTCTCAGACCTCACCACTCAAGACATAAAGAAAAAGAAACTCTGAACCTGTCTAGAAATAATTGTTTAAAGAACAAAGCTTATGTTGTATGTTGTTTATACATATACCTTTTATTTATTAGTTTCTCTATTGATCGATCGAACTCTCATGTTGTTTGTCTGTATGTCCGTCTGTCTGTCGATGTGAAGTTCTGAATGTAAAATTGGGTTCAGGTTCGGTGGTGCTATGTGGAAGGAGTCAATGATGCTGATGGGCTTCTATGTGTGGTGACGTTGCCCTGCACTGTACATGGTGCGGTGATGGTGTGGTACTACATGGTGTGATGGTTGCATGATATCTTACTACAAGGGCTGCATTCTACAGTATATTGTGCGGTCTACAGCTGGCAGAGGGTAGTGAAGTAAACAGGAAAAAAGTCAAACTGGCCCAAGCTCTCATCATACAACATATATATACTGTATATATATCTATATCTATCCATCTATCTATCTACCTATCTATCTATCTATCAATCTATCTATCTATCTATCTATCTATCTATATCTATCTATCTATCTATCTATCTATATATATATATATATATATATATATATATATATATATATATATATATATATATATCTATATATTAATTGTCATACTAATTTTGGTAAAATAATTTGGAATATTTAAAAAAAATATTATTTAATGCATTTTCACACTGAGTAATGGGAAAAATCCTTAACAGAAGGTGCAGGGAAACAACAGCAACAAAAGGAACACACTGCGTAAATCGGCAAAGATATGATATTTTTCCATAGTTAATAAATCATGGTCATTACGGTTGGCAGTGTATTACAGAAAGTTGATAGAGCCAAATGATACTGTATATTGATATTGCCCAACCTTTCAAAAATACATTCAGATTCAATGAATTTAAGTGATATAAAATATAATGATACTTTTAATCCTCGCTGGCGCTTTAGTTAACAGGAACATCTCAGTATTTACTGTGTATGATAAAAAATCTTTCATTAAGAACTGCATCAAGAAGGCGATATGAATTAGAATCGTTGCATAACTTTGTTCGGGGTGGAAAAGTAATACTGAAATTCCTCAACTTTATCCTCTTTATATAATGGATCAACAATCAATTTCTTATTCAACAAACCTGAACTACTCACACAACTCAAATTCTAAGTCGTGGTTACATGAACTACAATGATCTTTTGTTACGACGTAAGAATCAGCCTCCTTTACTAGTCAAGTCAGTTCTCTAGTTTGATTACACTTGGCCATCCACTTAGTTGAAACAGATTAGACATCTTTTTCAGATTAGATGGTGTGGTGGCTATGTGGTGTTACATGGTCTTGTACGGTATGGTGTGGTAAACTGTGTGGTGATGCTGTGTGGCGTATGGCGTAGTGGAATTGTGTATTGGTGAGGCGGTGTTTCACTGCGCCAGTGTTGTGTGGTGTATCAACAGGGGTTGGAACTTTTCTTGATTGTTCGGCAAACTGTGCGTGTTTGCACAGGCAAGTTATGCTTTAGATTTCATCGGATTATGGTATGTATTTGATGGATAGCTTTGAATAACATTTCTCTCTATTTCATTTTACCACAAATGACCTATATTTTAATACAAAACGAACCCGACGATTATTTTCAATTACGGTGGGATTTTTAATAAGAAACTGACAAATGAAGGCCA
Organism: Coenobita brevimanus; assembly: GCF_032717465.1. Taxonomy (NCBI): domain Eukaryota; kingdom Metazoa; phylum Arthropoda; class Malacostraca; order Decapoda; family Coenobitidae; genus Coenobita; species Coenobita brevimanus. The sequence continues at coordinate 24,228,351 of NC_136976.1, forward strand.
TATCTAACCCTTTCATTCCTCAGGCTCAAGGGAATATGAACGAATGATGTATCGTTAAACATGAGGCAAATATACCGCCGAATGCCAGGATTTCCTCTACCTCCTTGCTTGGCAAATAATTGAGTAACCTGATTTTGTGGCTCTGTGAGGTGGTCTAGTGGGTGTGGTTGGATGAGGGGCTGTGATGGGTGTTGTGCGAGGTGGTGTGATGGGTGTTGTGTTGCAGTAAATGCAGTAATATTGTAGTAACTGAAGTCCTGACATCGCTAATCCGGTCATGCTGCGGTCGATGATAGTGATGATGTGCCTTGCTACTGGCTCGTGGAGAACAGTAATTTGCTTTTTGTTTCACTTATAGAAGGAGTGTATGTAGTATTTTGGCTTTTGTAGTAACACTTACACCTATTTTAATTTGTTTGTTATCTGATCTTACTGTATTTTTTTTTTTTTTTGTATGTATTGATTTTGTATAGTTTGTTTTTCTTCGTTTGTCTACGCTTTTTCGATGTTGTCCAAGGTTGCATAATGGCTGATTAATTCCCTTGGGATCTTTTTTTTTTTTTAAGGTTTAGTTTATATTGCACAGATATTACTGAAAATGATATTATATAGCCCCATATTTTGTTATTTTATGTAATATATATATATATATATATATATATATATATATATATATATATATATATATATATATATATATATATACGCACACTATATACACTATTAACTATATACACTGACTTGTTATTCACTTGTACCTATCGTGGGCAATATATGTGTCAGCGCTGTGTGGAAATCTTTGTCTTTACGATTGGGTGGAAGATGTTGTTCATTCATGCTAACGTCATTTGTGTTGGCCATTTTTTTTTCCTGGTTTTCCTTGTAATTTAATTTGTCTGTTTCCACTAGGTTGCTTTAATTAATAAATGTTTAATACAGTTCTTTTAATCGCTCACTTAGTAACTGTGATAGTATATTTTCTTTATTACTTTGTGGATGTAATAATGTATAGCTGTATGTATGAAACACTTACTTTATGTAGGTATAAATGGTAACACTCGTTGGTAGTAAATAAATGCTATAATGAATGAATGAATATACACAGTGTAGAATATTTATTGCTGGTGCAAGTATTTAGTGATTGAATTATGCAGATAACTGAAGTAGGTATGTGTACGTAAGTTGTAACTAAACAGCACGTTTTATATGTTTGTGCAGAAGTTTTTTGTCTATCACTGTGTATTGTATAAATGAAGTAACTATGTAACTCACTAGTTTTTACCCTGGTGGGAATGGTGTGAGTGGTGGTGCACGTAGTGATAGCATTGTCGTTCACGGGTTGATTGACGTGTTTTGGGGTGTCAGACACACGTTGATAGGTGTAGCATCGTCTCAGCAAACACGCATGGTGACGTCGACTTCCCACATTGGTAGCTGTGGTGAGTAAATGAGTAGCGATGAGTAACTTGAGTGAAAATGAGTGAGTAAGATGAGTTGTGAATATGGACTTGGTATTTGCTGTCGTCGTTTTGACCTCGCACTCCTGCGTCAGCGGTGGAGGTTGGTGGTGGTAGGGGGCAGATGGAGAGAAGGGTGGTGGTCTGGTGATTGTTGCTGTGTTCTTGCTTTTCGTTTGCTTGTTTTGTTTTTCTTTCTCAATTTATTCTCAGTTCTTTTTTCTTGTGATTTACTAATGTGGGATGAAGAATGTTGCTACTTGTAGGTGTGTGTAGAAGATTATACAGACGACTTGTAGACTTGTTACTTGTAGTTGATCGTAGATGGTTGTAGTTCGTTGGTTCGTCGTAGAAATTGGAAGATTGTTTGTATCAATATTTTGTTAAACTACCGGCAAGGCGTCCTGTGACCTCTTCACCTCTACATCAGCGTGATGATCGGGGAGATGGAGGGGGGGTTGGAGAGAATACTGTCAGGAGCTGGTTGTGAGTTGTTGCTTGTAAGAGATATTGTTTGTTTTCTATTTTGATAATGTAGAATCAACTGTACACTCGTAGACTCGTAGGCTAGTAGGCTTGTAGACTCGTAGACTCGTAGGCTCGTAGGCTTGTAGACTCGTAGACTCGTAGGCTTATAGGCTTGTATTTTGTAGGAATTCACTGTAGAACTGAAGCTAATCTTGGTTAGAGTCTCGCCTGCTTTTGTAGAAATGATAGTTCGTAGGCGTAGAGTCGATCGTTATTGCCACCATTTATTGCTGGAACTTCGTAGCCACCATTTATATACATGTAACTCTTTAGTCTTGTAATATTTAAGTCTTGAGTTTTGGTTAAAGTTATTTTGGTAATCGAAGAGCTGGAGGAGTTAAAGGTGAATACAGGGAGTTGATCTTGATTTATTACCTTGAAAGAAAGTCTAAGTTGAGCAGCATATGTATTACACAGGGACTTAATTTACTAATTAAGTCTAGTTGGACCCCTCTTCTTATTTGATCTCTCCACTACCTGCTGGTTCTATGGCAAGCCTCTTTCTGAGCTCTGATTCCTACATTCTCGTTTAGCAGGGGTCGTGTAACGTGGGCTATACTGTTGTGAAGCTTCTAGAACACTGTATGTCTGTGTGTATGTACAGCTTCCGGTGCACGACCAGCATTCCTTCACTTTAAGAGTTGCAAGCTAATTTCCTTTTGCTTGATTCTCGCTGATACACTACCTATGTCACATCCTGGCTTGGTGCTTCTATCTGTCTATCTATCTATCTATCTATCCATGAGTTGTATTGTTATAATATGGAGTCCTGACAGTTTGGCAGGTGTAGTTAGTTGAAGCAATGTGGTGGGTGTGGTTGAGTGAGGTAGTGTGATGGTCATGGGTGTGTTTGTGAGATGTGTGATGAATGTGGGTGTATGATGTGCGGTGAGTGTAGCTGTGTGACGTGTGGTGAGTGTAGTGAGGTGATGTGTGTGTGTGTGTGTGTGTGTGTGTGTGTGTGTGTGTGTGTGTGTGTGTGTGTGTGTGTGTGTGTGTGTGTGTGTGTGTGTGTGTGCGTGCGTGTGTGTGTGTGTGTAAAGTAAAACAGAGTACCTGGTATAGGAGTGACCATGTAAGCCAATAATGTTGGTGTCTAAGGTACGGTAAACTCAATTGCAAGTCTCGTGGGAGGCGTCCAATTACAAAGGAGACAATGACGACAATAATAATTGTCGACAACCAGACAACCAGGAATTCTGATGTGGATGTAGCAGCAAATCCAAGGGGATTCAAATGCGAGCCAGGATCTCCCCTCTCCTTACACACATAGATTTAAGAAACGTGCTGAAGTAGCACGATTACGGTAAAAATGTTCAAGAGGCTGCCTGATATGGAAGACATAAAATACTTTTTCAGTTAGTTTTCTAAATGACTTTTTTTTTTTTTTTTAAAGATATATTATTAAAGTAAGTACTGTGGTAGCACTATACTCTGAAACTGTGAGGCAGGGGACATCTATCAAGTGGCTTGGCATCAGAGCTTTCAGTATGTAGGAAATTAGCAAGACGATTATGATAAAATGGAAGCTACATGGAAGAATGAAAAGAAAATGAGGAGGAACATACTCGTATGTGCAAAAGGAGAAGGAATGAATCAGTAATAGTGTGGAAGAAGAGCTGCTTAGAAACTGAGTGACTGGCAGAGTACTGATTCTAAGAAATCTCTTTATACTCTTTACATATACACACCAACAAAGACCTGGGACAAGGTCATTGTGTGCGACCTCAGGGATAAGGGACTAAATAGGGAAGCTGCCAGAGATCGAGCAGCATGGACAGCTGTCATTAGGTGACCAAGACTGACACATGCAAGCATGTTGGAGCCTTCAAAAACGAACGAACGATCGAAAGAATACTCACTTACTCCAGAGGTTGCGGGTCTGCAAATGTTCCACTGCCGCCAGCACCAAACATCTTCATATCTGCTCATTCATCTTTGTGA
>NC_136976.1:24237279-24259779 GCF_032717465.1 Coenobita brevimanus
CCTCTCTGCCACACCCATATTCCATGTTTCAGCCTCATATAACGCAGTCGGTACCACAACACCCTCATACAGCCTTCTCTTTGCATCCATTCTAAGCGAACGACATCTAAACACTTTTTTCATTCCTCCCAGCACCTTTCCTGTTTTCATCTCCTTTATTGCCTCCTGCACTACCTCCATCGTGATCAAAGAATCATTCAACTCTCCCAACACGTTTATTCCTTGCACCCTTCCATCCGCCACAATCTCAGCCACGCTTTCCTCCTATACATTTAACAATCTCTCAAAATACTCTGTCCATCTCTTCCTTACTGCATCCATCGCAATTAACATCATTCCATCCTCTGCTTTTACTCGCACTTCCTTCCCAGACTCTCCCTTTCGCACCCTTTTCACCTCCTTCCAGAACATTTTCATATTCTGTTGAAAATTCTCAGTCACTCACCTACCCCACCTTTCATCTGCTGCCACTTTAGCATCATGCACAGCCCTTCCCGCCCTATTCCTCTTTTCCTTATACCTCCAATATGACACCTCATCCTTCCTCTGCAGCCACACTTCATATGCACGGCTCTTCTCACCCACAGCCATACTTACTTCCTCACACCACCATTCACTTCCTTTTCTTACACCACCACCCGCACGTATCACACCACACACCTTTTCTGCATGCCCCACCACAGCACTCTTCAACAAGTGCCATTCCTCCTCCACACTGCCATTCTCCTCCTCTTTCACTGCATTCCACTCATCTTTCAATTTCTCCTGATACTCTATCATTTTCTCTCTTTTATCCAACTCACTGTGTGTAGAAGATTATACAGACGACTTGTAGACTTGTTACTTGTAGTTGATCGTAGATGGTTGTAGTTCGTTGGTTCGTCGTAGAAATTGGAAGATTGTTTGTATCAATATTTTGTTAAACTACCGGCAAGGCGTCCTGTGACCTCTTCACCTCTACATCAGCGTGATGATCGGGGAGATGGAGGGGGGGTTGGAGAGAATACTGTCAGGAGCTGGTTGTGAGTTGTTGCTTGTAAGAGATATTGTTTGTTTTCTATTTTGATAATGTAGAATCAACTGTACACTCGTAGACTCGTAGGCTAGTAGGCTTGTAGACTCGTAGACTCGTAGGCTCGTAGGCTTGTAGACTCGTAGACTCGTAGGCTTGTAGGCTTGTATTTTGTAGGAATTCACTGTAGAACTGAAGCTAATCTTGGTTAGAGTCTCGTCTGCTTTTGTACAAATGATAGTTCGTAGGCGTAGAGTCGATCGTTATTGCCACCATTTATTGCTGGAACTTCGTAGCCACCATTTATATACATGTAACACTTTAGTCTTGTAATATTTATGTCTTGAGTTTTGGTTAAAGTTATTTTGGTAATCGAAGAGCTGGAGGAGTTAAAGGTGAATACAGGGAGTTGATCTTGATTTATTACCTTGAAAGAAAGTCTAAGTTGAGCAGCATATGTATTACACAGGGACTTAATTTACTAACTAAGTCTAGTTGGACCCCTCTTCTTATTTGATCTCTCCACTACCTGCTGGTTCTATGGCAAGCCTCTTTCTGAGCTCTGATTCCTACATTCTCGTTTAGCAGGGGTCGTGTAACGTGGGCTATACTGTTGTGAAGCTTCTAGAACACTGTATGTCTGTGTGTATGTACAGCTTCCGGTGCACGACCAGCATTCCTTCACTTTAAGAGTTGCAGGCTAATTTCCTTTTGCTTGATTCTCGCTGATACACTACCTATGTCACATCCTGGCTTGGTGCTTATATCAGTCTATATATCTGTCTATCTATCCATGAGTTGTATTGTTATAATATGGAGTCCTGACAGTTTGGCAGGTGTAGTTAGTTGAAGCAGTGTGGTGGGTGTGGTTGAGTGAGGTAGTGTGATGGTCATGGGTGTGCTTGTGAGATGTGTGATGAATGTGGGTGTATGATGTGCGGTGAGTGTAGCTGTGTGACGTGTGGTGAGTGTAGTGAGGTGATGTGTGTGTGTGTGTGTGTGTGTGTGTGTGTGTGTGTGTGTGTGTGTGTGTGTGTGTGTGTGTGTGTGTGTGTGTGTGTGTGTGCGTGCGTGTGTGTGTGTGTAAAGTAAAACAGAGTACCTGGTATAGGAGTGACCATGTAACCCAATAATGTTGCTGTCTAAGGTACGGTAAACTCAATTGCAAGTCTCGTGGGAGGCGTCCAATTACAAAGGAGACAATGACGACAATAATAATTGTTGACAACCAGACAACCAGGAATTCTGATGTGGATGTAGCAGCAAATCCAAGGGGATTCAAATGCGAGCCAGGATCTCCCCTCTCCTTACACACATAGATTTAAGAAACGTGCTGAAGTAGCACGATTACGGTAAAAATGTTCAAGAGGCTGCCAGATATGGAAGACATAAAATACTTTTTCAGTTAGTTTTCTAAATGTCTTTTATTTTTATTTTTTTTACAAAGATATATTATTAAAGTAAGTACTGTGGTAGCACTATACTCTGAAACTGTGAGGCAGGGGACATCTATCAAGTGGCTTGGCATCACAGCTTTCAGTATGTAGGAAATTAGCAAGACGATTATGATAAAATGGAAGCTACATGGAAGAATGAAAAGAAAATGAGGAGGAACATACTCGTATGTGCAAAAGGAGAAGGAATGAATCAGTAATAGTGTGGAAGAAGAGCTGCTTAGAAACTGAGTGACTGGCAGAGTACTGATTCTAAGAAATCTCTTTATACTCTTTACATATACACACCAACAAAGACCTGGGACAAGGTCATTGTGTGCGACCTCAGGGATAAGGGACTAAATAGGGAAGCTGCCAGAGATCGAGCAGCATGGACAGCTGTCATTAGGTGACCACGACCGACACATGCAAGCATGTTGAAGCCTTCAAAAACGAACGAACGATCGAAAGAACACTCACTTACTCCAGAGGTTGCGGGTCTGCAAATGTTCCACTGCCGCCAGCACCAAACATCTTCATATCTGCTCATTCATCTTTGTGAATTGCCATTTCTGCAAGGCTGATCAGATACTGAATGTCATGCGTCTTGTTGTCACTGCACTTGTGACGAAGTCTGCTCAATGGCCAGACACTATCCTCTCTGTTATTTAAGATTTATTGATTCCAGTATCCCCCACCCTCGCTGAGTTCGGCACATGGCAGGCTTCATGAACGCATCACCACTTGAATATGGCGTTATTTTTTTACTTCCTTGATAATCGAATAATATTTTCTATTAACCCTCGACCTAGTCATAAACATCACATTTTACCTCAATTCCATTTTCAAACAAACTCTGTTTTCATTTTCGTTAGTGCCTTTATCATAACCTCATTCAGCATTGTTAATTTATCTTCATTCTCCAAGTGATGATCCCTATGTTCATTACTAAAACCTGAGAATATGTACATTTAGTTCCAGTAGCTAACTTCACTGCGTTTCACTGATCATTACAGCTACCAGATGCGAGATTTTATATTCTCATTATCCTCAGCATCCTCAAGGTGCCGTGTCTCTCAACGTAAGTGTTTACTTTAAACCAACATTATTCCTTTCATGTTCACCTCTAACTATTTTCTGAGCGGAAATTTACACATATTTGCACAGGTTGGTGAATATAATAAATCTTAGCTGATTTTAAACTGAAATATATTTTAATAGGCATTCATCGTACATAAGTAGTTACTATATATATATATATATATATATATATATATATATATATATATATATATATATATATATATATATATAGAGAGAGAGAGAGAGAGAGAGAGAGAGAGAGAGAGAGAGAGAGAGAGACAGAGAGACAGAGAGAGTAACTACTTATGTACGATGAATGCCTATTAAAATATATTTCAGTTTAGTAACATAAGTAGTTACTATATACATACATATATATATATATATATATATATATATATATGTAATCTCATCAGCCGTTTGAGTGTCCACTGCAGGACCGGCCTATCCCGACCGAAGTCGGGACGATACAGCCAATGTATCTCTACCAACTGGCTTAGGGTGTCTGGTAGAGATTGTATGTAGGGCGAGAAGTGCTTGTAAGTGTAACTGTAGTGTTGGGGTGGGTTTGGATGTGTGTGTAGTCTGTGAACCAAGTGTAATCGGCCCGCGCAAGCCAACTGGGTGCAAACATACTTTATAGTAGGCGACACTGGTTCAACCACAGCACCCCTGATGTCCGCCAACGCAGTACGTGGCCGGGTTAACACTTCCAGAGTTTATTACCCTGGCGGGGCGCGAACCCTGGTTCACCCGTGTACGGAACGCACACTCTACCACTGTACCACAGAGGCTCCATATATATGTATATATATATATATATATATATATATATATATATATATATATATATATTGTTACGGAACAGAGAAAGATAATGTACACTTTAAGTGAGAATACGAAGAGTCACTACTGTCCCGTAAAGTTCCAGGTTCAAAACAAAAGAGTTAGGTAAAATTACAAGTTAAAGTTTAATGCACAAACTAACAACAAAACATTCAGGACTCATAAGGATAATGTAATGGCAAAAACAGGTTAAATATATGGTTAACTGCAATAGCCTCTATTAACACGAAATTAGCAAGAGTAAATTTTATCTAAGTCAGCCCTGATAAAATGAGATACCAGATAATACTCAGTGAATGCCAGATAAATAATTACAGATACAAACTATTATCAAAAATGACTGACATAAAGAACCCCACACGAATTACAAAAACTTCACTAGGCCTACAAATTAAACTTATGCTATACAGTACAAGAAAAAATACAACAACAGTTATACTCAAATTACACACAGCTGCTAGATGTTTGGAGATTTCTTGAGCACTCACAATAATAATAATTGTACAGGGGAGGACAGAGATGTGAACAAAATGAGGAGCAGATCTAAGTGGCAATGATGCAGAGACTGAGCTCATTATATAGGAGCCAGGAGAGCTTGATACAACTTGTAATAAGGACGTGCAAATGAAGCCATGGGGACATAGAGTTGACAATCCCGCTCTGGACAACAGAGAGAACGACTTACTCTACTATAAAGGTAGAAGGGTGGGACTGAGGCAGAACACGCTCGTGATCAAACATGCAGCATACTGTGCGTTAAAATTACACAAAGGATGATGAAATCATAGGCTATGTAACACCTCCCCACAAAGAAAAAGAAATTTACAAAGGAAATTTCTTATTACTCTAAAACAATCTGTCTAAAGTCTAGATAAGCAATCTGCAATAACATTTTCTTTCCCCTTGACATGTTGTATGTCTAATGAATACTCCTGAAGAAGTAGACTCCATCTTGTCAATCTCTGATTTTTATCTTTAAACTTACTAAGGAATTTCAGTGGGTTATGATCGGTATAAATGACTATGGGGTCAAAACCAGAACACAAATAAAATGAAAAATGCTGTAAACCCAAAATCAAGGCCAAAAGCTCTTTCTCAATAGTTGAGTAGTTCTTTTGAGGTGGGGTGAACTTCTTACTGTAATAAGATACAGGATGTTCAATACCCTGATCATCCTCTTGCAGCAAAACAGCCCCAGCTCCTGTATCACTTGCATCAACAGCCATCTTAAAAGGCTTAGCAAAATTTGGAGTAGCGAGCACTGGCTGACTTAATAGAATAGCTTTAAGTTTGTTGAAAGAGGATTCACAGTTATCGGTCAAGACAAATTTAACTCCCTTTTTCAGTAGGTCTGTAAGTGGTGATACAAGAATAGAAAAGTTAAGAACAAATCTCCTGTAATAACCTACCATTCCCAAAAATCTTTGTAGCTCTTTCCTACTTTTAGGTCTGGGAAGATCACTTATAACCTGAACCTTAGCTCCTGGTGGTGCAACATGTCCATCACCAATTACATACCCAAGGTACTGAACTTTAGCTTGACCAAACTCACACTTTGATAAATTAGCTACAAGATTAGCATGAACTAAACGGTCAAGAAATTTACTGACATGGCATAGGTGATCTTTCCAGTTGTCACTGAAGATTAATACATCATCAATATAAACAACACACCCTGCCAAACCCTCTGTTACAACATTCATGAGCTTCTGAAATGTGGCTGGTGCATTCTTCATACCATACAGCATTACAGAACATGCAAAAGCCTTTCCTAGTGTTACAAAACATGAGATCTCCCTAGCACGTTCAGTCATAGGTACTTGCCAGTATCCCTTTAACAAATCAAACTTACTTATGTACCCAGCCTTTCCGATCTTGTCTATGCAATCTTCCACGCGAGGGAGAGGGTAAGTGTCTGTTTTAGTTATCTGATTAACACGACTGTAGTCAATGCAAAACCTCTGTGACCCACCTGGCTTAGGGACTAGAGTGACAGGAGAACTCCACTCGCTCTGACAGGGCTCAATCATCTTGTGGTCCAACAGGTAGCCAAGCTCCTTCTGGATGAGAGGAACTTTCACTGGGTTCACACGGTAAGGAGGCAATTTAATTGGCTTTGCGTCTCCAACATCGACATCATGCATCAACACAGTGGTTCTTCCTGGAGTGGCACGGAACACTTGCGGGTACTCCTGCAGTAATGCCGAAAACTCCTGCCTTTCCTTGGGTGATAGATGAGAAAGCTTAGTCTGGAGATCATTCATGATATCAGGATTCTTCCCCAAACTATCACTCAGGCTCATACTGCATGGGAGAGCTTCACTTGCAGACTCGGGTGGAACAGCTACAGTGCAGACTGGATTATTTTCGTCCCGCCTGTGATATAACTTTAGCATGTTGATGTGACATAGTTGCTTGCTCTTTCTACGATCTGGTGTGGCGATGACATAGTTGACATCACTGAGTTTCTTCTCCACGAAATAAGGGCCACTAAACTTGGCTTGAAGAGGTTGCCCATGAACTGGTAGCAGAATCAAAACCTGATCTCCTGGCTGAAAGTGGCGTAACCTGGACTTCTTATCATACCAAGTCTTCATCTTCTCCTGAGCAGCTCCTAAATTCTCTCTCGCCAGCTGTAAAGCAGTGGACAGCCGTTCTTTGAAATTCATCACATACTCCAGCAGGTTGACGTCATCTTCCTCCGACAGCCAGCATTCCTTGAGTAGCTTAAGGGGTCCTCTTACTTCATGGCCAAACAGTAGTTCAAAAGGTGAGAAGCCCAGTGATTCATTTGGAGATTCTCTTGCAGCAAACACAACGAATGGAAGACCTTTATCCCAGTCTTTCTGATGTTCCAAACAGTATTTCTTGAGCATCGATTTGAGTGTTTGATGGTATCTCTCCAACGCTCCTTGGGTCTGGGGATGGTAAGCTGAAGACGTGATCTGGGAGATGCCCAACTCTTTCAGAAACTGCTTGAAAAAATTTGACATGAAATTACTTCCTCGGTCTGACTGTACCTCCTTGGGCAGACCAAACTTTGTGAAGAACCCTAGCATTTCCTTAACCACGTTCTTTGCTGAGATGTTTCTAAGTGGAATGGCTTCAGGATAACGAGTAGCCATATCAATCATGGTCAACACATAAGAAAATCCTGAAGAAGTCTTAGGAAGAGGGCCCACAATATCCACCAACACACGGGTGAAAGGCGCCTCAAAAGGAGGAATGGGAACTAGAGGTGCAACCTTTTCGGTCTGATTACACTTTCCCACAACTTGACAGGTGTGACAAGACTTACAATATCAGGAAACATCCCTGAAGATACCTGGCCAGTAGAAGTGTTTCAAAATGCGTGCCACAGTCTTCCTCACTCCAAGGTGTCCTGCCAAACTGGAATCATGAGCCACTCGAATGATATCCTGCCTACAAACACGAGGGATGACAACTTGATGTACAACCTCCCATTCACAGTCGGCTGATGCTGTTGGGGGTCTCCACTTCCTCATAAGTACTCCTGACTTTACATAATAACAAGTAGAAGCACCGGCTGACTCTTCTTCACTGTAAGCAGAGTTAGCTAGACCTTTCAACTCAGGGTCAGCAACCTGCAACTCAACCAACTCTTGACGAGACAAATTATCAACACTACGGGGTACTGCCTCATCTGGTGAGTGGTCCAAATTAGCAAGAAAAGTGTCAGCTAGGATAACATCATCATCATCATTATCCTCTAAATCACCAGTAACTTTAGACTTAGCCCTAGTGACAGCACATGCAGGGAACACATCAGGGACATCACAATCCCGGGACACAGCCACTGGCTCACTAGACAACTGAGGAGCTGGACACACTTGACTTCCACCAATATCATTTCCAAGTAAGAAAGTTACACCTGACATTGGGAGTGTCTCAACCAACCCAACCATAATGGAACCATTAACAAAACCAGACTCTAAATTCAGTCTGCACAGAGGAACAGAGAAGTAATTATTCCCTACACCTTGTAAGATTACAGTTTCATCAGAGGAATTAAAATTAGAGCCTAGAACACTGGTCAGCATAAGGGATTGGCAAGCACCTGTATCACGATATATTTGAACTGATTTCCTGTCATTACTGTCCAGAGGACTGACAAAACCATCAGACAGGAAATTAGCACATGAACTCTTGAGAGTGTCACCCACGTTACTGCTCAAAAGAGGAGCTCCATCATGAGAATTTAAGTTACCCCTCAAAGCAGGTTCAGTTAACTCAGTTAAAGAATTCTGGGAACTCTCAAGAGTGGACACTAGACCAATTGACTGAATATTTAAAGACTCCTTTTTGTTCACATCACGCTGTCTCCTGAAACATCTCTCCGTAGTATGACCAAGCTTACTACAATAAGTACATTTACTTTTCTGAAATCTAGAGGTGAAGCTGGTATTTACTTCCTGAGAAACATCATCTTTATTCTCTTTCCTGTTACCTGTACTCTGAGTAGAGGCAACGTACTTACTCTCAGCTTTCCCTTTTCTCTAGAATATCTCTTGTGAGTGAGAACATACTCATCAGCTAAAACTGCAGCATCAGACAAATTATCTATTCTTTTCTCATCAAGATATAGGCTTACATCTTTATAAATACACCTTTTGAAATCCTCCAGCAAAATCATCTGCTTAAATTTACCAAAATCAGAATCCACATTCTTAGAATTTAACCACTGCTCTAACAGATCTTCTTTGATTTTTGCATACTCAACATGGGATTGCTTATCTTGCTTGTAAGTTGTCCTAAATTTTACTCTATAGGCTTCAGGAACAAGCTCATAGGCCTTAAGAATCAAGCTCTTAACTACATCATAATTATCAGACTGATCCTGAGGCAAAGATGCATAAGTTACTTGAGCTTTACCGGTGAGAACAGTTTGAAGGAGTACTGGCCAATACTTTTTGGGCCAATTAAAACCTGTAGCTACCCTCTCAAACAACTGAAAATACTTTGTTAAATCAGATTCATTAAAAGGAGGGACAAGTTTAACATTTTTAGCCACATCAAAATCATCAGAGCTAGATGATCCAGTTCCACCTTGTTTCATGTGATACTCATGGTCTGCCTGAATCCTGGCAAGTTCAATTTGTGCCTGAGCCTGTACCTGTGCCTCTTCAATACGAGCATTTGCTTCCTTAACACGAGACTCCGCCTCCTTAGCCTTAGCCTCCTGCAGAGCTAGCTGTAACTTAGCTAATTCAATCTGCGTTTGCTCATTTGGAGGAGTTACATTAAACAAGCTTTTATTAATCATGCCAACAATTTGATCTTTAGAATGATGAGAGTGAACTGCAATTCCCAATTGTTGAGCAACAAGCTTAAGTTCATTCTTTGTTCTGTTTTCTATATCACACACTGTTTGCATATTTGACAAAAAATCTTTGGCTTCATCAAGTGTAGAAATAGTAGCCATCATGAATATATCACTGTCACAAAATATCAAACAATATCCTTATGATAATATCCTGAATATCCTGGCGAGGTCGCCAAATTTATGTTACAGAACAGAGAAAGATAATGTACACTTTAAGTGAGAATACGAAGAGTCACTACTGTCCCGTAAAGTTCCAGGTTCAAAACAAAAGAGTTAGGTAAAATTACAAGTTAAAGTTTAATGCACAAACTAACAACAAAACATTCAGGACTCATAAGGATAATGTAATGGCAAAAACAGGTTAAATATATGGTTAACTGCAATAGCCTCTATTAACACGAAATTAGCAAGCGTAAATTTTATCTAAGTCAGCCCTGATAAAATGAGATACCAGATAATACTCAGTGAATGCCAGATAAATAATTACAGATACAAACTATTATCAAAAATGACTGACATAAAGAACCCCACACGAATTACAAAAACTTCACTAGGCCTACAAATTAAACTTATGCTATACAGTACAAGAAAAAATACAACAACAGTTATACTCAAATTACACACAGCTGCTAGATGTTTGGAGATTTCTTGAGCACTCACAATAATAATAATTGTACAGGGGAGGACAGAGATGTGAACAAAATGAGGAGCAGATCTAAGTGGCAATGATGCAGAGACTGAGCTCATTATATAGGAGCCAGGAGAGCTTGATACAACTTGTAATAAGGACGCGCAAATGAAGCCATGGGGACATAGAGTTGACAATCCCGCTCTGGACAACAGAGAGAACGACCTACTCTACTATAACGGTAGAAGGGTGGGACTGAGGCAGAACACGCTCGTGATCAAACATGCAGCATACTGTGCGTTAAAATTACACAAAGGATGATGAAATCATAGGCTATGTAACAATATATATATATATATATATATATATATATATATATATATATATATATAAAGTGGTAGGTGGAGGGGGAGTGACTTTTCACTCCCTCTTCTGGCTTTCTTTCCTTCATTCTTTCCTCTTCCTTCTGCCTATGGGTGACTCTACACTGAGTGACAACCCAAATCGTTTCCTGTACACCAGGAAACCATTTACTACGCTGGGTTGTAACCATATAACCAGATCATGGTGCCTGGTGGTTAGTGGTTAATTAAGGTGCTCCAGTTGGATTGAGTCTGTGTAGGTTTATATCCAAGGGGTGGTTTGGGTTTATTCCTCACATAATGCCTCTCAGGGATGAGTGAGACTGGTCACTCTCATCTTAAAAGTCAGGACCAACTTGCCTAGCCCCGAGCTCCTACGCTCCTCATGGGGCGACACAGGATTGAATGATATATATATATATATATATATATATATATATATATATATATATATATATAGATATATATATATATATATATATATATATATATATATATAAATACACGTGTGTGTGGGTGTGTGTGTGTGTGGGTGTGTATCTGTACCGTAAATGAGAATAAATGCAGAAAAGAGTAAAGTAATGGTTATCGCGAGAGAAGGTGAGTCACAGTGTGATATTACAGTGAATGGGTAGACTGGAATTGGTGGGAGAGTTCAAATACCTGGGTACAGTGATGGAAAAGAGAAGAATATGTGGAAAAGATGTGGAAAGTAGAGTGACACAAGGAGGGAAAGTAGCTGGTGCTATGAAGACCTTGATAAGAAACAGAGGCTTGAGTGTTGCAGCTGCACGAGGCTTACATGAAAGAGCGTTAGTGCCAACTTTAACATATGAATGTGAGACTATGATGTGGCACGAAAGTGAAAAGTCAATAGTGAGAGCAGTGGAGATGGGACTGCTGAGGAAAGTACTGTAAGTGGAGGACAAAGAGTGGACAGGAGACGAAATAATGTGATTCGTGAAAGATGGGGAGTGATGAAGTCTGCGGACACCAGAATCAAAGAAAGTGTACTGAGATTGTATGGTTATGTGGAGAGAAAGGATAACAGCAGAGTGGTGAAAAAGATATATCTGAGCGAATCTGAAGGAGGGAGGAGGCGAGGTAGGATCGAGCTTGCTGGATGAACTTTGTAAGAAGAAGCGCGCGATCAGGTTCGTTTCGTTCGTTCGTTTACAGATTCCCTGCACCTATAGTGCAGACCGGGCATACATTGGCCCGGTCAGTGGGGTGTGGGCTGACTTAAATAATAGGAAGGGGGAAGACAGGGCCTGGGGACTGCCCAGCACACACGCCCTGCCTTCTGGGTGGCTTTGTGGTGTGTGTGGCATGATCAGGGATTTGGCACCCCTTTTTAACGTGACAGCGTTCGGACTGACTCTATCGGAAACGTTTTTACGAAGCTACAGAATGGGGGAAAATTTATGGCGTATAAGATGGACCAAGGATTCCGGAGGCTTGAACGATGAGTGAATGGAAGCGTGGCCCATTGAACTGGGCAAACTTGGGCTGTCTAGACGTTGCTACTCCTCACTCTGCCCTAGGGTGGGAAAAGAGGTCCGGATGATGGTGATGATGATGATGATGATGCAAGTATGTGTGTATATAGATAGATAGATAGTTAGATAGACAGATATATATATATATATATATATATATATAGATATATATATATATATATATATATATATATTTACCAGGACATATCTATCTATCTATCTATCTAAATAATTCTCTCTCTCTCTCATGTTCATGTATATATATAGATAGATAGATAGATAGGTAGATAGATATACTGTATATTTATTAATTACACACATCTAATATGTATCTATCCTTCTATCTGTCTATCTATCTATCTATCTATCTATCCTCCCTTGTTGTTCTGGTAACGTTCGAATGTATCAGGGAAGAGTAAAATAACTCCCATCCCAAGCCTAAAGTTTCAAGCTGTAAATTTTTCTGTGAAAATAAATAAAATACAACTATCCTCCTCCATCGTTGTTTGCTGAACTCTGCACCCACTTCACACTGTAAGAATACCCTAAACAATGTGATATGTTTCGGTTACTCCAGGAATTGAGGCCTCAGAAAAGAACTCTACTACACAGGAGCGCAGTCGCTTATGTCGGGCTAGAGGTGGCCCATGTCCATCTATTCGGCCAAAATACAACGTACCTCACACCGATCGGGAAGTGCTCTGCTGCTTGTATACTCTGTAGGAAACCACAGTGAAGAAGCGACCCTGCTGCCATCATACAGTGTACTAAGAACCGTGGCCTACCTCGCATTTTTATTATGCAGCAGTGAGTTAGCAGCCTCGCAACATAGTATTTAACTAGTGGCAGTTTTTGTTGCGACTCAAACCAAATGAAAATGAACAGTATTAAGCTAACCTCCGACAACCACAGCCACTGTAAGAACTTTATCCCGTGTCTACAAGCCATCTGCGCTTACCTCTTTGCGGCAATGCAGCGCGGCAAAATGTACAGTACGAGGCTAATGATTATAATTCATTTTCCAGTCAAGTTATTTTCTTATTCGCCAGTTGTTCCTCCCAGCACCCACATTTTATACTACCATTTTCCAGTCACACGTCAGTTTTCCACTGGGTCATTCCTCATACTTTCCTTCTGTAAGGCTCACTTATTCTCACTTGTCAGGTCTCTTCATTCACTTGTTTTTTGCTCGCATAACTTCACTATGTCGCATATCCGCTAAATTCTTTCTTCTGTCTTGTCAGCTCGAGTAGTTCCTTTTCTCTGCATTATTCTTCCTTTGTTGATTTCTTCCTTCAACACAGAGTGGTGCATATAGATAAAAAGATAAAAGAAACTTCATTATACTGGTACTGAATTCGAGATATTTGATGAAGGCGATGGTGGTGTAATCAAAAGTACGCTTGACTTGCCATCAGACTTTTGGCAAGGTCTCCTTAACCACTGCCTCTTATTTTTTTTTTTTTTTACAGATATCTAGATTCCAGATTCTATCTATCTATATACCTAGGCTGCTTTCCCCAAGGAAAGGGAGGTAGCCGAGACAGAACGACACACTCCCCATTTACTCATCCATTCAAACACATTCATTCGCATCTTAGCCCCAAAAGGGAGAAGGGACAGATCCTCACCGCATCACACCACACAAGGGTCAACTGCGCAGTGCAATCAGTGACATCCGCAGCAGGGCCCGACAGCAGAGCTGGTTTACCCCTGCCATATCATAAAAGACCCATCCCCTTACCCGCACCTGACCTGACTAGCTGATCACACCAAATGTGGGAGAATATCCCCTCAGGGCTGCGTCATCATTTATTCATTCACAATTTCTCTCCATTTATTTCTGTCACGCACAGCCACTCTTCCTTGCTCAACAGACATCCCTCTCGCATCCAGCTCTCTCTTCACACTGTCCATCCATCCTATTCGTGGTCTCCCTCTCTGCCGTACACCTCTCACATCAGATCTAGTTATCTTTTTCACCAATCGCTCATTATCCATTCTCTCCATATGGCCAAACCATCGCAACACCCTCTGCTCAACTCTACAAGCCATCTCCTGAACAACTCCAGTTCTCCTTTGCACTTTATCATTTCTCACTCGATCCATATGCGTCACTCCACACATACTCCTCAGACACCTCATCTCCGTTACATTCAAACTTTTCCTCTCTGCCACACCCATATTCCATGTTTCAGCCCCATATAACGCAGTCGGTACCACAACACCCTCATACAGCCTTCTCTTTGCATCCATTCTAAGCGAACGACATCTAAACACTTTTTTCATTCCTCCCAGCACCTTTCCTGTTTTCATCTCCTTTATTGCCTCCTGCACTACCTCCATCGTGATCAAAGAATCATTCAACTCTCCCAACACGTTTATTCCTTGCACCCTTCCATCCGCCACAATCTCAGCCACGCTTTCCTCCTATACATTTAACAATCTCTCAAAATACTCTGTCCATCTCTTCCTTACTGCATCCATCGCAATTAACATCATTCCATCCTCTGCTTTTACTCGCACTTCCTTCCCAGACTCTCCCTTTCGCACCCTTTTCACCTCCTTCCAGAACATTTTCTTATTCTGTTGAAAATTCTCAGTCACTCACCTACCCCACCTTTCATCTGCTGCCACTTTAGCATCATGCACAGCCCTTCCCGCCCTATTCCTCTTTTCCTTATACCTCCCATATGACACCTCATCCTTCCTCTGCAGCCACACTTCATATGCACGGCTCTTCTCACCCACAGCCATACTTACTTCCTCACACCACCATTCACTTCCTTTTCTTACACCACCACCCACACGTATCACACCACACACCTTTTCTGCATGCCCCACCACAGCACTCTTCAACAACTGCCATTCCTCCTCCACACTGCCATTCTCCTCCTCTTTCACTGCATTCCACTCATCTTTCAATTTCTCCTGATACTCTATTTTTTTCTCTCTTTTATCCAACTCACTGACTTTCAAAACCTCACTCCCACACCTAACCCTCATAGTTCTCACCCATCTCTTACCTACTCTTAACTTTCCCTCCACCAGGTAGTGGTCAGACATACCTCCGCCCTCCCCTCTCAGAACTCTCACATCAAACAATCTTCCTATTACATTCCTAGACACAACCACATAGTCCATCAATGCTTTATCCACGACCAGTCCACCCTCCTGTGTCACCCATGTATACTTATAAATATCTTTCTTCTCAAACAACGTATTTCCAATCACCATCTCTCGCTCAACGCACATCGCTATCATTCGTTCCCCATTTTCATTTCTTCCAGGCACACCATGCATACCAACTACATCTTCAGCTGCTACATTTCCCACTCTAGCATTCAGATCTCCCATCATACGACATTCACATTCGCTCCAAAACTCTGCAGACACTCATCAACATCATTCCAGAAAGACTCCCTCTCTTCTTCATCCCTTTCACTACCATGCCCATATGCACTCACAAACACCCGCAACTCACGTTCAAATTTCGCTTTCACCCACATCAGTCTCGATGACACTTCCTTCCATTCAATCACACACTGCTGTACTTCCGGACTCACTAACAAGGCCACTCCTTCTCTTGTGCATCCTCTATCAACACCTGACAATCTTCTATTCACACTTCCACACAGACTCACCCTTCCCTTCCATCTTCGTTTCACTCAAAGCTAACACATCCAACTTTCTTCTCACAGACATTCTCCCAGTCTCCTCTCTTTTAGCCTCGATCGTACTACATCCACGCACATTCATAGACCCAATCTTTAGGGTACGGGGATAACTCAATCCCCCATCCCTTTCTCTGGCCTGTCTCCTTTTAGGAACTAAAAAGCAGAGGAGGGGGTCCCTAGTCCCCTCACCCCGCCCTTTTTAGTCGCCTTGTACGGCATGTAGGGAATACGGTGGCAGTATTCTTCCTAACACAACCCGGCCGCAGAGTAGTAGTACCACACCATAGTGCTGCCAGATTGTGTCCCCCCCGCCACATATTGTAGTCTTGGGGAAGACTGGGACTTACCAAAAGTTTATTGTCTGCTAATCTTTAGTATTCGTCATCTTAAGATTGATAAATGATTCGGAAAAGAGTAAAAAGCGTAGTTGGAGGAACGATATTGGAGAGTGACAGAAGCAGAACAGGACTGAGGAATGGAGGGAGAGCCCCAGCCTGGCAAAATGTGAAGATGTGAGCAAACAAAGGGGAAAAAGACAAAAGGTACTAGGCTGAATCCTCGAGGTGGTTCCGGCTGGATATTATTTGTCACACGGCTTCAGGGGTGAAAGCCTGCAAAGGGAGAAAGGAAATGTGTGTGTGTGTGTGTGTGTGTGTGTGTGTGTGTGTGTGTGTGAGAGAGAGAGAGAGAGAGAGAGAGAGAGAGAGAGAGAGATGTCCCGACTCACTCTGTGGCGGTAGGATTTTTAAAACAAAGTGCCATCCCTACGTCTCCAAAAATTTACGATTTTTTTTTTACTTGTTCAAGCCAACGTACATCGAAAGCTTCCTGTCTTGTTTAGGTAATTCTTAACTTTCTCATTTTCAGGGCAATTTATTCATATTATTCTACCTAACACGAGGTAATTTTATTTAGCTGAATACAAAAACCTGATATCCTACTATTACAGTACCGTATGTAACTCATACGGTCGGGAAAATTCTAGTATTTTCTGCAAGCTAACGCTAGATAATTTTCTTCACTCGCAATGAGCCATAGGAGCCTGCGTGCTAACAGTTCACTTGGCTAAGTTTTCCTCCGCATACCCGCCCCCTTCCCGCGTTTGTAAGCTCTTGGTCAGCAGGGCAGGCGTTTATAACATGTTCCGCCCGTCATTGCCGTGTTGGATCAGCACAGAGGTCAGGATCAAGGGGGAGGGGGCGTATGTGTCACCAAGGTTTTTATGGGGAGCGAAGGAAGGCACGAGGAAATATTTACAATGATGTATGTCGGTGCCAAACTCTGGTAAAAATGAGGACTGAACACCGTCACAACTCCCCCTCGCAGGAAATCATTGGATCCTGGGACTGAAGCGTCTACCTCTCTTTTTAAAACACCGTACGGAGGATGTGGTTGGCTGTACTGGTTAGGAAAATAAATCAGCTCTAGGTCAATGTTCAGAAAAAAAAAAAAAAAATGCTGGACATCGGTCAGGTAGGCAGTCCTTCTGAGAAGGGTGGCATGAACACTATAGTACCTGATGCTGGCCGATACTGGTTATGTAATTTTTGAATATCACAGACAATTTAATTCAGACGTTTTGGCAATAATAAAGGAAGAACAATGATAAAGCCAGTAATGACTACGGAAGAAGTAACAAATGTACTTAACACACGTTTAATTGATAAGGATGATTAAAAAGAGAAAATTAAATTACCAGGTTTTACGCTAGCCATGCAAACATTTCAAGTGTGAAATAATAATAATATAAGAAAGGAGCAGATAACAACCTAGGAAGCAGAAATGGAAGCTAAGGCAAATAGAGACTCAGAAACCCCACGGGAAAGAGTGAGATTAATGTTGAACATGAGCAACAGGATCATGTGTAAGGTCCAAAAAGTACTGGAATGAAAAAAAAAAAAAAAAAAAAAAAAAATAAAAATACTGGCATCCGCCAGGAGCTGCCAGAGGACATTCTTTCAGTATTCTTCATCAGAATATAGTTATCAGTTCCGGGAAGCAGGACGGTCTCATTTTCGGTAACGCGCCCTATGGTTTGTGCGAGGTTCAGGCTGTCTGTGTCTATCTGTCTATTCGTAGGCAATTTGGTGGATTTGAATTAAACCTCACGAGTGAGATCGTCTGCTTACTAGGAAAGTTTTCCACTATATACAATTTAGCAAGTATGTTATTTTAGGGGGTTAGCACCCCTCATCATATAAAAAATTCTCAAAAATAGTGAAAAGAGGGCAGACATGACTGATATTTTAGTACTTGGTGTACAATGGACTCTTATTCGTAATGTGATATTAGGAAAGCGTGGCCCCCAGTGATTCTTCAAGGATCAGGTCCCCTCCTCCCCAAATAAAAAACGATCAGAAACAGGAAGTGAAACATGGATTTCAACGAAACTTTTCATGTCATTTCGTCTAGTAACATAATAATGTCTTCCCTATACAAAGTTTTCCACTATTATTTCATGGGAGGTTAGCCCTCTCACCAAATAAGAAATTCCCATAAGTATGAAAAAGACGGAAGATATGGCTTGACATCTTAGCATAAGTTGTAGGTACAGTGGACTCTCATCCGTAATGTGATTTATATATGCTGCATCTGGTAACGATAGTAAATACAGTAATAAAGCAAAAATAGCAGACCACGCTGATAGTTGTAATGATGCGACTACCAAGTTCACAACACATACAAGCAAATGTTCTCACGACATGAAAGAACCAAGACTTGTATACTGATCGAAACGGAGGCGTCCCATAAACTGGGGTGTGGCTGGCATTCAATTTCATCTCCAATTTCAACTTTTACTCTTAACTTGTGCTTACTGTCCCTGCAGCTGACTGGGCATGAGTTTCCGCCCCCACCACAGCATTATCCCACTACATGTATTGCTGCTCAAACTCTCGTCCCCACCACGTCATTATCCTGCTATATGTACTGCTGCTCAAACTCTCGCCCCCAATACATCATTACCCTTCTATATGTAATGCTGCTCAATCTCTCGCCCCCACCACATCATTACCCTGCTATATGTATTGCTGCTCAAACTCTCGCCCCCAACACATCATTACCCTGCTATATGTATTGCTGCTCAAACTCTCGCCCCCAACACATCATTACCTTGCAATATGTATTGCTGCTCAAACTCTCGCCCCCAACACATCATTACCCTTCTATATGTAATGCTGCTCAATCTCTCGCCCCCACCACATCATTACCCTGCTATATGTATTGCTGCTCAAACTCTCGCCCCCAACACATCATTACCCTGCTATATGTATTGCTGCTCAAACTCTCGCCCCCAACACATCATTACCTTGCAATATGTATTGCTGCTCAAACTCTCGCCCCCAACACATCATTACCCTTCTATTGTCATAAAGACTTTGTAGTTACTTGTAGAGAAGTATATTTTAGACTTGTGGTCGAGCGGCTTTTATATCTTGTAGTAGTTTCCCCACCAGATGTCATGTAGTGACGGGAGAGGTAAAGAATAGTATGGGACTATTTTTATTTGTCTTGGAAATATTAAACAGGTATAAAAGTATAAGTCCCGGGTAGCTACCTCCCTGTCTCGCTATCTCTCTCTCTCTCTTCCTGTTCTAAGGCTAGTCTCCGTCTCGACCTCTCTCTAGAGTCGCTTGTCTCCTTCTGTCTAGCCTGTTCGGTGGCTAATCTCCGTCTGAGCTCTCTTTCCTAAATTCTGGTATAGCAGGGGTGGACTAGATCTTTGTTCACGAGAGGACTGCTGACAGCTAACTGCATCATCTCCTTACTGGCCGCTGTCGTCAGCTTTCCTCAGTGTAAGCATGTTTAGCATTGCTCGATTCTCGCAGACACAACACCTTCTCATCATTTGACTTCCTGCTTCTATCTGTCTCTCTATCTATCTATTTATCTATCTATCTATTATGATTTGCAATTATAATATGGAGACCTACCACATTGCTCAGCCGCGCAAAAATGGCGTACCATCGACATTTAATAGTTATAACATATTGATACATACTACATACACATTATAATGAACTTATAAGCTAATTAAGTGAAATACATAATATTGTAAAGTAACATAATTGTATGAATATTGTATACATATATTATTCATAGTAAATAGTGATTATTCAGTAATATTACATTTTAAATAAGTTGAATACATATTTGAATAAATGCAATGATTGTTGTATAACACTTTGTAAGACGTGCATGTACAACAGACGAACGCATATAATTGTGCAATGGTAATACTGCTAGGTTATACATTACATATTTGAGTTATCACTTTAGTAATGTCTAATATTTCACCTAACTTGTATGATGATACTGGTAATATAGAATTGTGCTATAATTGTATGACTTATAATATTGTACTAACATTGTGGTACTACATAATTGTAACATTTTATGAATTGTTACCAAATATTGTGTTAATGCATAATTGTGTTGGCCTTATAATTGTAGTTTGTACATAAAAGTTACATCTTGTTAATGCAACTGTTTTGTCGTTACATAATTGTTACATATCGTTTGTAGGTACATAATTGTTGTTAAAGTTACATAAAAGTTACATCTTGTTAATGCAACTGTTACATAATTGGCAAAGTGTAACATAATGCAATCGTTTGTCGTTACATAATTGTTACATATCGTTTGTAGGTACATAATTGTAGTTAAAGTTACATAAAAGTTACATCTTGTTAACGCAACTGTCACATAAATTGGTACATATTGTTTGTAGTTACATAATTATAATATGGAGTAACATAATTGTAATAACTGCAGTCCTAACATATGCTGCGGTCGATGATAGTGATGATGTGTCATGCCACTTGTTTGTGGAGACACAATTTGCTTTTTTGTTTGTAGTTTATGTGGTATTTTGACTTATGTAGTAACATTTACACTTATTTTCATTTGTTTGTTATGTGATCTTACTCTATTTCTCTTTTTTTTTTCTTTCTTACTTTTCTTTCTTTATTTTTTGTATGTATTGATTTTCTATAGTTTGTTTTTCTTTGCTTGTGTACGCTTTTTTCCATGTTGTTCATGGTTACCTAATTGCTGGCTAATTTCCTTGAGATACTTTTTTAAAGTTTAGTTTATATTGCACAGAGATTATAAAATGATATTATATAGTCCCATATTTTGTTATTTTATATAAAATATATATATATACACTATATACAGTATTAACTATACACACTGACTTGTTGTTCACCTGTACCTATCGTGAGTAATATGTGTGTCAGCACTGTGTGGAAATCATTGTCTTCACGATTGTGTTGAAGATGTTCACTCTTGCTAACGGCATTTGTGTTGGCCATTTTTTCTTCTCTAGGTTACCTTGTAACTTAATTTGTCTGTTTCCACTAGGTAGCTTTAATTAATAAATGTTTAATACAGTTCTTTTAATTGCTCACTGAGTAACTGTGATTGTATATTTTCTTTATTACTTTGTAGATATAATTAATGTATAGTTGTATGTATGAAACACGTATTTTACGTAGGTATAAATGGTAACACTCGTTGGTAGTAAATAAATGTTATAATAAATGAATGAATATATACAGTGTAGAATATTTATTGTTGGTGATTATTTAGTGATTGAGTTATGCAGATAACTGAAGTAAGTATGTGTATTTAAGCTGTAACTATACAGCACGTTTTATATGTTTGTGCAGAAGCTTATTGTCTATCACTGTGTATTGTATAAATGAAGTAACTATGTAACTCACTAATTTTACCGTGGTGGGAATGGTGTGAGTGGTGGTGCAGGTGGTGTGTTGACTGACGTGGCGTCTGTTCAGCAAGCACGCATGATGACCTCAACTTCCCACACTGGTAGCTGTGGTGAGTGAATGAGTAGCGATGAGTAACTTGAGTGAAGACGAGTGAGTAAGATGAGTTGTGAATATGGACTTGGTGTTTGCTTCGTCGTCCTGACCTCTTCACACCTGCGTAAGCGTTGGGGGTTGGGTGGATGTAGCAGAGAGAGGAGAGTGAGGTCTGGTGGTTATGAGTTGTGAGTCGTCTCTCACTCTTCGTTTGTTTGTTTGTTTGTTTGTATGTTTTCTTTCTTTCTTGATGTATTCTTGGTCCTTTTTTCTTGTGATTTACTCGTTGTGGGATGAAGACTGCCGCTTCTTGTAGGTGCGTGTAGAAGATTATACAGACGACGCAGAGTTGTTAATTGTAGTTGATTGTAGATGGTTGTAGTTCGCTGATTCGTCGTAGACCCGTAGACTTTGTAGACTATTCGCACTGTAGGCTGTATTTTGTAGGATTCAATGTTGAACTGAAGCTAATCTTGTAGAGTCTCGGTTGCTTTTTGTAGAAATTTGCTTTTAATTCGGAGACGATGTCCGCAGATTTGCTGGTTTGTCGTTAAGCTACTTGCAAGGCGTCGAGTGATCTCTTGACCTCTGCATCAGCGTAATGATCTGGGAGACGGAGGGGGCAGGACGGAGAGAATACTGTCAGGAGCTGATATTGTTGGTTGTTTTCAATCTTGATATTTTGTAGGAATTTAATGTTGATTCGTAGACGAGGTTCGTATACGTTCGCTGCTACCAAATGTCATAAAGACTTTGTAGTTACTTGTAGAGAAGTATATTTTAGACTTGTG
>NC_136976.1:24264779-24437279 GCF_032717465.1 Coenobita brevimanus
CAACAGCATGCCTTGAGAAATGGGCACTCTTAATTTATACCATCGAAATCCTGGGTCTGTCTCAACAGCCAGTGGCATCCTCACAAAATCTTACTTTGCTTTACTGATGCGTTCGTGTAACAGCTTCGACTGCAGAATAATTAAAAAAAATAATAATAATAAGGCCCTAGTCATATGCATCTACGTATAAATTTGATCGATTAATTTCGAACTTATGTTCTTTCTTTAACTTCCTCGTCTTCCATATATACCTTGCTTTTTTACATACGTGTTACCCTTTTACGGATGTGAACACTTGTGTGCGTCTGCATTTAAACGTCTATCTGTCTATTGCCAGACGCCTTAATTTTGTAAGGGGTGGCCACAAACAAATCGCCTCCATGTCGCCCTGTCCAACGCCATTTCACTGCCTTGCTCCCAGCTCACAACACCCTCTCTCATATACCTCTCCACTCCATCCCTCCATCTTATCCTCGGCTTCCCCCTTCCTCTCCCCCCCTCCACCTCACTCGCATACACTCTCCTCGTTCTCTGTCCTCTCCACATGACAAACTTTACACACATATGTAAACGTCATTCATCTATTTTATGCATTTGTTAATTCCTTAGCTCTTTCTCAGTTTCATACTCGCTTTCTCACACACTTATGTAACATATCTAGTGTCCATCCGCCTTCTTGGTCTACCACGCCTCCTTCCACCTACAAGCTCACTCACATGTACTGTAACTTTTTACCAGACTCTGTACATCCACTCTCTCAGTATGATTATACCATCAAAGACGATCCCCTTCTACCTTATCACAAAATTTTCTTGGCGTCATCGTCCTGAGCCCACAGTATACATGGAGTGAATAGCCCGTCTGGACTCGTGTTTCTATATATCTGCTTCAGTCACTTCCTAGCACCGTACAAGACGGCCTTCACCTCTGGGTAAAGGATCCAAATAAAATAATGTCGCCTTTGCCACAGTAAATACATAAGTCTCCAGGTGACGCTGATGGATTCGATAAGCTTCCTACTCTCTCTCCATCCCTCCCTTGTGTGTGTGTGTGTGTGTGTGTGTGTGTGTGTGTGTGTGTGTGTGTTTATACATTCTTTAGACGCCACCAGTTTCCCTGTGCGTTTGTATCCATGTTCCTCCGTCTTCTCGAACCCTATCAGCTCGAATACATCTTTTATATTTCATTATTATTGTTGACAAACGATTTCATTAAACTAAGGGGAACGGACTCCCTAGCTGTGAAGGGATTAATGACGGTTATATCCGATCCAACTTGTTAGTAAAGTCTTTTTCAAGTTGAATACTATCGCCTAGAGATAGCAAGAATGAAACAAAATAGGTCATCGGATAAAAGGGGTTAAACATGTTCGTATTTTTTTCACTTTCATTACCTTGACTGAAACACTTTTCTGTTTCATTTTGCCAAATCATATTAGGTGATTAAATGCTCCCATTAAAGCTGGCGGCTCTTGTAATGGCAGAATATATTAAAAACAGTATTAATATGCCTGTTTAATGATGTGAGGAATTCCGTATCCACAGCCTGATTCCAGTGAGCCACAAATTAAACTTCGTCCAATGCTTTAATGGAATGTTGTTACATTCTCAGACCAAGCCGATTATATACTTAACAAGGAAAATAGTAACGGATGAAGGGTTGGGGTAATGTGTTTAGATTTCCTCAGGCGTTCTGGGGCTAAAATGAAATCAACCGCTTAACAGTAATTTGACATATGAAATTAACCTACTAGCATTCCGCCATTCATTTCGAATTTACATTTTTAAAGTAATGAACGTTTTTGAGACAATCTATTATTTCCTGAAACATAATAAATTAATCGTTGGGTTTTCTGGCAAAAAGGACATAACTCCATTCCATTAACTATATTGTAGTGGAGTACACTACTCTCGTCTTTCCCTTTGCAAGTGCGATAACCAATACTGCCCTCGTGCGATAACCAATACTACCCTCGCTAGTCAGTATAATGTGGCTTCGCTTCCCTTATTCTTCTAATTTTGTCAAGTATATTTTTAATTCCTCTCCTTCGAATTTATTAGCTTTAACCATGATGTCCACAAGTAGCTTCACTCAGAACCTTCTCAGTTTCATTTACATGTTTCAGTGTGGATGTGTATGCAGGTGTGTCTGTACGCTAGCATATTTATGTACAGTATAATGTATGTATGTATGTATGAGTATTGTCTGCTTAAATTTATTTGAAAAATTTACTATGCGTGAGTGAATAGCACACTGGTTGATAACTGATTAATGGAATACAGTTTGTTGATTGATATCTAAGAAGAACCCAGGCAAGGAACACAAACAGAGAGGGAGGAACAAAGGCGAATTAAAAATCTATCTATTGACAGTCGCCATAATCAGTAAGGGGTGGCCATTTGACTTTGAGTTATTTGTTTTACGGGGAGGGGCACTAACCCTCCACCAACCCACTTGCTGACACGTAGGGAGCACGTATGATTTGGTTATATGGTTACCACCTTGCGTTGTAAATGGTTTCTTGGCTTACAGGAAACCATTTGGCTTGTCACTCAATGTAAAGCCACCTGTAAAGGAAAGAAAAGCAATAAGAAGTGACAGGAAAGATGGGAGAAATAGGAAGAGAGGAGGACAGGCACAGAAAAAGAATGATAAAGCTAAGGAAGAAGTAGGCAGCACTACATCAAGTGAGTGGATGATGGTCGCCACCACCTACAGTATAATAATAATAATAATGAGACTATGGAAACTGAAGCAATAAAACAAAAGCACTCGGGGGCCGAATGCTAATCGTCAACCAAACTTTATTTTTGGATAAGGTACAATCAAAGACAAAAGTCGTGTCGTGAAATTTGGTGGAAGTATATGCTAAAAGACTCAAGCTTTGGTGAACTGTGCTTTGTGGTATATGGACGGTTGGTAGCACTGACATGAGATGCCGTTTGTTCCAGGCGCCGAACCTGTGGATGCAAGCATATTTTTGTTAAGTAACTAAACGAAACATAACTATATATTGATATTCAGACTGCCATGTTTACTTGATATATACAGTATGAACCTTCCCTCTCTCTCTCTCTCTCTCTCTCTCTCTCTCTCTCTACTGGCACATCAGCAACAACGCAATTCAATTAGCTAAAGAACTGCCCCTGAAGTCAGTTCTCCTTCTATATCTATTTAACTTCTACTTCGTTTAAGCTGATTATTATGACCTGTGATTGTTATTATTTGTCAGTGTTATCACACAAAGTTGCTTAAGCTATTCTACATATGAGGATAGAGTTAATGTTTAATGATCAGAGAATGCATTAAGACAGGCGAATTGATCCAACAGGCTGGAGTTTGAACACATAACCCAGAAGACCGAAATCTACGCACAACAATTTGTTTCCTATATTGTAGGTGGAATTCAACTCTTACGGCTTAAGCACTTCTTGCAGGTGTTGCCTTCCACTGCTGCAATTATTTCTTGGTCCTGTTGTGGTGTGGTTACACCAGGTAGACATGAACGATGAACCTTCTCCTTTGTGTCTTCCTCTCCAAATCGCCTAACCCATCTTTCTACGGTTCAGCTGACACCAAATGTTTGTACTATCTGATCGGTTCTCTCCATCCCCCTTCCCTAAATAAATGTAGATCATGCCTCATCTCACCTCCCTAATAGTTAGATACATGTTGCTTTCCCTCTCCATACCAAGGTATGTAATAGGTCTGCTTGACGCTTTGTGGTAAGATGTAAGATGTAACGGCTAGGCATTCATCGCATGACAGAATATGATTCAATATCCTCCCTAGGATGCAACAGCTCTCACGAACTGGTGTTAAAGCTTCGGAATTTCTTGAGTTCATTTGTACCGTCATCCCATCACCAGCAGATATTATGAGCTTAAGGAGGTCAGGCTAGCCAACTACGAACAAGTAACTGTGGCAGAATTCTCACAATGTTTAACGTGCTACACTTAATCTTCAGACAAACCCGCGACATGACTTTTGTCTTTGATTGTACAAGTTACCTTGAAACCAAATTTGAAAAAAAAAAAAAATCACAAAACTATGCTGGATTCAGTTTCTGCGTTTCGTAAAAAGCCAGTCCATATTAAAATATGTGGCGGCTGGCATTCGGCCGTCTTTGACCAAATCCTCACCAAAAGGAATACACGTCTACACATCCACATAGTTGCTATTTCCTGAAGGTATGGTGATAATTCGTCCACCATTTCTCGAGATTTGTTGGTAACAGATAAAAGACACACACACACACACACACACACACACACACACACACACACACACACACACACACTATAGCCTTGCCTTGCTAAAGGAGGGCGATAAATATAATGGCGGCTGGTATTCGGTCGTCTTTGATAAAATCCTCACCAAAAGTAATAGGGTTCTGCACATCCATATACATGCTATATGGGTTTGGTGAAAATTCGTTCGCAACTTCTCGAGATATGTTGGGAACACACACACACACACACACACACACACACACACACACACATATGTACAAAGACGAACAGTAATATATCCATGCTAAAATTTTTATCCCACCCGTTGCCAGATCAATGTAGACAAAATAAATTTGCTTCTTGTAGAGCTGTAGTTGGATATCCCTTACAGAAGAGAAGCATAATTCAAAATCTTTCCGCCTCGTTAAATTCAACCAGTTACATTATTGGCAGCAATTCATCCGACTCCATAATGTTGCCCGCCTGTTCAAGAATATGCTTTCCTGTGATGTATGCTGACGACAAGGTTCTCAGCAGGCTCCAAGCTACCACTTTTGAAGGTAGGATGGTGATTGTGGAAAAGAATTTAATAACCTGATTCTCGTAGTTCTGTGATATAGCTAAACGAAAGTGATCGTGGCCATGTTTGATAAAAAGACAAGATGAAAATACACAAGTATTCGTATATTTTCTCTAGATTATCCAGAGGCATTGGAGATTATCCATCCATCCATCCACATCCAATCCTACGTTGCCCCATGAGGAGCGTAGGAGCCCGGGGCTAGGCAGTTGGTCCTGACATTTAAGATGAGTGACCAGCCTCACTCATCCCTGAGTGGCATTACGTGAGCAATAAACCTCAACCATCCCTTGGATATAAACCTTCACCGGCTCAATCCGATTGGAGCATAATAATTACCCACTAAACCATGCGCCAAAATTTGGTTATATGGTTACCACCCATCGTAGTAAATAGTTTCCTGGTGTACAGGAAACCATTTGGCTTGTCACTCAGTGTAGAGTCACCCACGGGCAGAAGGAAGAGGAAAGAATGAAGGAATGAAACACAGAAGAGGGAGTGTAAAGTCACTCGCAGGCAGAAAGACGAGGAAAGAATGAAGGAAAGAAAGACAAAAGAAGATGGAAGGAAAGAAGGATGGAGGAGAGGACAGGGCAGACATCCGAGAGCAGCACTACATCGAGTGAGTGGATGGTGAGCGCCCCCACCTACCACAGATTGGAGATTATGCTTTATTATATTTCGAGACACATGTTTGTCGTCGTTTCTTCAACCACCTACCTTTGTGGTGTACGAAGTAAGTCTTCTTGCTTAATATTCCTATGCCTGGATATATATAGGCATCGTTAGCTGGATCAAACATACAGTTATGAACACATTAAAGACGATTTCAGTTTTCACAGTGACCGTAGCATCGGGATATGTGAAAAAATATGAGTTCAATATCTTGGTGACTGAAGTGGTATGTTCATATAACTGACGTTATTGACAGGGAACTGATGGAAGTGAATCTTGCTATGGAAAAATTACCGCCAGAAGAAAACGCAATGATAGATAATTGGATGAATGAATGAAAAGGAATTATTATCATCGTCACCTTAGCTCTATTTGCTATTAATACGTGTGGTTGACAGAAAACGAACAAGGGTCTGGAAAGCACGACACTAGAACTAACAGCACGGTAACCATGAAACAAGCCATATATTCAGTAACCCATCACTTAATGCTTACAATTACTTAACTGAATCTCACAAACGAGAGAGAGAGAGAGAGAGAGAGAGAGAGAGAGAGAGAGAGAGAATAAAATGTATGCGATGGAAAATTATGAGTTAGTGACAAATGAGAAGGGAATGGATAGAGATAAAACTGAGAGGAAAGATAACAATCCGGTGCAAGCTGATGTAATAAAGAAGGCGAGTATTGACAGTATCACACAGTCATTATTATTATTTTTTTTAACAATATTTTCTAGGCAACTCAACTTATTCGGGGTTGGTGGCGGCTTTCCTGATGACTGCTACTGTCAAAGCTGTTGTGATTATACAGTATTTCCCTTTAAAATGGCCAAGAGAATGTCATCACGGCAGGGTCTCCAGGGGAAGGGTCTAGGAAACAAAATTGTGTGACACCACTTAAACACACACACGCCGATAGATGAAACGTTAACCTTCTGATGTGGCTCGGTCCAGAACCAATATATTCCAGTACCTAAATACCGACGGAATAAATAAAAAAAAAATGCATTCTGGGTCAGATGAAGGACAGAAGACAAGTGAAAGTTAAAGAGGGAGGGAAAGTGTGTGAACGAGACAGCAATCAGGTAACCCATTCAGCCCGAGTACATCATGCTTGTTTTGTTCATGCTTTTGCCAAACCATTGTTTATACCTCAGGAGAGGGGATAGAGTTTGCCCTTATACCTTCATTAATCCTTTCAGTACGAAGAAGCATTTTTAGTTTGTCCTTGCTATAGTCAAACGCTTTTATTTAGCTTAGGAAGAATACCAAGAACAAGGTATAAACGACGTCCTTTGAAGAAAGTCAAGCTGGAGATGAAAAGAGACACTGTGGCAGAAAAAGCGAAGACAGTAGAAGAACAGAGAGCAGAACTTGGATGGAGATAAAAAATGAATGGAGGAAACTGGAAGATAAGGAAGAATAATAACCCGGAAGGAAATAAACAGTAAAGCACAAGATATGCATGAAATGGCTACAGCAAATGTGTGACAGAGATCCAATCAATATTCAAGTTACACATACATGGAACATTATGACTATGGGACTGAATCGATGGTCAAGAGAAAGAAATGAAAAATACAAGAGTGGACGAAGGAAAACCAAAGAGAAATAACAGAAATTTAAGAAAGTACAGATCAGAGCGAATTATGACAAATCGTGTACAGTATATAACACATTAATTATACCACAGTAACGCATATGTTTCCCGTTAAATGAAGGGTGAGTCATAAAGAGTTCAAGATATTTTCGGTGATCCCGAGGGGTTTCGTAAAATAATTTTGTACGGATCCCTTCCTCTACTGATGAGGCTAAGAACGAAATCAACAGGGATTCCAATTCAAAACCATCAACAGATCTGTGGCAGGTTCAGGGATTAGTGAATTAGCCAACAAGAAATGAACAACACAGCCCGGCAAGGCGAGGGAGCCAGAGGTTATGGCGGCATTTAGTGGTCAGGATTAAGGGATCAGATGAACGTAATGAAGGCTTCCCCTGGACAAAAGTTTATGGGGAGTACAGGAGGGAGAGGAAGGGAGAGGCTGTATGTACGTAGGAAATTTAAAATGTTATAGTTTGTGAAAGGTAAGCTAGAATTAAGATAATGGTTGATTGTACATAAGAAGTTAAAAACTGTTAGAGTTTGTGTGAGAAAAGCAAGAAAGGGATGTGTGAGAAGTAATGGCTAGATCAAGAAGGGGATGTTGACGGAGAAGTAGGAAGGGACCGACGATAAGAAGCGAAATAGGAAATGCAGGGGTGAAATGCAATATATCAGTGTTTTGTTACTACAATATATAGATGAAACTGGCTTCCACCTGAATGTTTCAGGGATTATTTATCTACATTACTGCGATGACGTATTAGATCAGTCGATTCTTGCTACCTACAGATTTTTTTTATTTTTAACTTAGAACTCTAGTACGAAAAAGGTTAATCAATTACAACTAACTTTTACAGTTCGGAAAGTCTATTGTAACATGAATAAAATTTCCTGGATACAGCAACAATAAAATGTAAAGTGCTTCATCAGACTGCATGGGATAGAGGGCTAAATTTAAACGGATTTTCATATGTTCCAGGTTTGGCATGACGGAACTGCAGTATAATGGCACAACTGACCTTAGTAAACATTTCATTGCCACAACCTTTAGCTGCCATAAGATACGAAAGGACTTATATACAGGACCGTTTTTAAGCGGCATCGGAGGCTTCGTAACACTTCTTACGTAGCTGTGTATTTTGCGCATTGCACCTCAACGTTCTCTTGTACTCTACTTAGTGTTTTGTTGTCGACATAGTTTGCACCAGCAATATGTAAGACGATATGGTGATGTAGTCAGTAGAGCAAATCGCCAATGAAGAAGTTTTACGAACTCTGAAAAGCCTATCAGAATACGATCCGCTGCCTAATATTCATGAAATATTTCTGTGGATGGTATCTGACCGGATGAATCCGTAAATTACATTTTCGTAAGAAGTGACCTAAATGGACGTGTCTTTGTAAAACTTATGGAATAAATAATGGTACATTTACCTGCATTAAGAATCTTATAAGTACCCTCTCTCGACAAAGAAGGCAGACAAATATATTATGAGAACAGACAGAAGAGTCACTGAAAGGTGAACTGTGAAGGCTGAATAAACAGAGATGGTAAATAATAAGTCGAAGTCAACTAACATTTTGTTTCTCTCTCTCTCTCTCTCTCTCTCTCTCTCCACACACACACACACACACACACACACACACACACACACACACACAAAACCTTTTAGACGGGAAGTAAGACTGAGACGACGAAGACAACGTTGATGATGACGATGAATACATGTATTCCGAGAGAACAGAGGAACAAAGACAAAATACGGAAACGAACATATACACAAGCAGCAAGCAAGAAGCAGCCTGTAAACACACAGTACGGGACAAGCGAAACACGTACCAGTGATAACATTAAAGATTTGCTTCCAAGATAATGCTGTCGCCCTCCGAAGACCGCGAAATAAAAGAAGCTGCGACATCACCCTTCACTTCTTATATTCGCTGAGAGGGAGGAAGATCAAACGCCCCTAAAAGCTTTTGCATGTGGACGGAAACTGGTGAAGTGTGGGATGCTGGTGCGACTGAGAGACCGGAAGAACCCATGGAATGACAGTGTTGGTGAAGTAAAGAAGCTGAATATACCAAAGTTCAGGTACAAGTTATGAAATCAACATTGTGTTTGACATGGTGCCGTTGAATTAAATGGACATCATTACAGTTCCACATACATCGAATTCAAACACTTTTTATGGGGGGGATGTCGTAATGAAAAATGTTTATTTGAAACTTTCATACAGTCTCTTTTCTGTACCTTTCCCATATTCGTTGATTAGATCTTAACAGAATTAGTTTTGTAATCTCTCTCTCTCTCTCTCTCTCTCTCTCTCTCTCTCTCTCTCTCTCTCTCTCTCTCTCTCTCTCTCTCTCTCTCTCTCCAACGGAAGCCTCGTTATGAGCCAACTGGCCTCCTGTTATCTGTATTTCCTGTCTATTCCTACGGACTCCTATGTACCTACAGCAAAAATTGTGCAAGAAAACTGTGTGTGAGTGTGTGTGTGTGTGTGTGTGTGTGTGTGTGTGTGTGTGTGTGTAGGGTGGGTGGGTGGTTTGGTGGGTGTATTTGTGGGTGTGGGTGGGTGGTTTGGTGGGTGTATTTGTGGGTGTGGGTGGGTGGTTTGGTGGGTGTATTTGTGGGTATGGGTGGGTGGTTTGGTGGGTGGGTGGGTGTACAGTGCCTAAGACACTTTAGATGATTCGGAAAGTTACTAATGAACCATAAAATCGCTGGGGAAAAAAAAAAAAAAAAAAAAAAGAATCTGTCACTGAATGCGGAACAAGATTGGTCAGTAACAATGCTGACTGAGTCGTCCCTGGAACACAAAAGAATTGGGTTACAGAATTAATGGTCCATTCAGTATTTTTTGTCTTCTTTCCGGGAAATGCTTGTCTTCACTAACTTTTAAATAACCTTCTCATATTCACGTCACCTTTAGTATTATCTTTCAGCTAGGGCCAAACGAATGTATCAACTCGAGAGTGAGCTTACAAGCCAGAGAGTGTTAATACTCTCACCAGTAACCACCTCTTGGTCGGGAAATTCTAGTGTTCTTTTCTGGTTATTGGCAGACGAAGTTTCTCGGGTGTGAGCCATTGGACATTGACTGTTACTCTCAGTTTTATTTATTATTTACATATCGTATTCTTCATTAACGCAGATTTCTGCACTTTTCTTCCTTCCCTTGATACAGTAGCACAACGGTTGAACTTTTCTTACGGTTCTAGGTCTTTCCAAGTTTTCTTCTTTGCTGGATGCACTTGGCTTTCCGTCCCTTTCTCTTCTAGTTGGGTTTTAAAATAAGTAAACGGTAATAGTTCAGTGACAATACATTCACCTCAAAACATCCCGTTCACTGTTTGCTGTACATACACTGCCATCACTTCATCTATTAGGTTCTTTTCCATACCCCATTTACCGTTAATATCTTCCATGTAATTTTTCCGTCATTATCTTGACGTGCACTTGTTATGATAGCAAGACCTCACTTTAGTCTGCCTGTTTCCGCCTAATCAGCCTTAATTTGGTAGTTGTAATGTTCTTTCATGGTCAATCACTTTATCCTGTTTCTTCTTAACACTGATACCGGCACATGGATTGTAACTGATAGTTGCGTGATGCAGTTGGGGGAGATTAGGACTTCAGCAAAAGAATGAGTGTTTCCTTTTAACCCTCGTGAAGTCAACAGGCTAAAGATTTCAGAAGATACTAATTCCTCTATGATTATACATTATCCTGAGCGCCTTTTCATACGTTACACGTAAATTTTTCTTCCCTCCTTGTTCTAGTCCGTCTGACGCAAAGTTTTCTATTACTGAGTTCAAAATAATATCATCTAAGGAAAGTTCCTTAGAATCGTCGGTCATGCTGTCTACGAGAAGACATTGTTTTTCAGTCTGTTGCCCTGTCCTCTTCATCCTGGCACTGTTCCAACCCACTTCCTCCCTGTTTATGCCACTTAATTATATCCTACCCTCGCTCTGCATTACGATAACTTTATTTGTGTTTATCGCGTCTGCTCTTGTTTAGCGATACACTCAGTATGGGTGGGAAACAAGCCGTGGCGGATAATTATTAAAGCAGCTGGTGGTGGTGTGTTATTTCATACTTTAGCATTTCTTGCACTCTCGGGTTTCATAACGGCAGATTCTAACACAGAGAAACACAACGAATACAGTGCATCGGCTCTGGCATGCAGTAACCTAATTAGAACACCCATTCCGTTAGGTATTTGTCCAGCATTGGGAAGGGTAAATTTCGAATATCACACTGAGAAGAACAAACATACAATATCATTTTTCACTAGTTAATTTCACTTTCACTGTCATTACTTTCTCCGTTTCTTATCCTTCTGTTTTATTATGATTGTTATTTTTTTAAATATAAGTATTCACAAAAACGGATAAAATGACAATATGAAAGGATAAAGAAAAATTTCCATATCGAAAAAGAGCTGCTGAAATAATATTCATGCTCCTGTGACAATACTCAGGCTCCTGTGACTCACTTTTCAGCTAAATAAAATCGTCTTGCCTTGATTAGAATTGAGTCTTAGAATTATCTTGATCATAATATTATTAATATGATATACGAAGAGTAATTCAGGAATGGTAAACTCAATAAATAAATGATAACAGATGTGATGGATGAGGATGATATTATATATACAGTATATACATAATTATACTGTATACATTCATACACTGACAGACAGATACATACATACATCTAACCTATCTACATATCTATCTCGGTGTATCTATTTAGCTACATATATAGATAGATAGACAAATAAATACACAATAAGTGAAAAAAAAAAAAAAGTGAATGAAATAAAGTAAACCAGGCAACGAAAAAACAGAGCCAGAAACACAAGTGTAGTCGGAGGGAGGGCGGTGAAACATGACGGAAAGAAAGAAAAAAAGATCATGTGTTCTTGTGATGAAAGAGAAATGAGATGAAAGGGTAGACGCGAGGAAATGATTCTGGGACGGAAGATGGAGGGGGTTGTTTGTCCAGTGTGCTTTTTTTTTTTTTTTTTTTTTTTTTTTTACACCCGCAGTTGGAAAGCAAGAGAGGATGCTACGTTTTTTCTACGTGCGTGTGTGTGTGTGTGTGTGTGTGTGTGTGTGTGTGTGTGTGTGTGTGCGCGCGCGCAGTTTTTAGCTGAGTTTAATGAAACGTGGAAGGATTAAGGAACATCTAAGGAAATAAATATTGTTTTGAAAGAGTAACAGGTCAAAGGGCAAGGTCTTAGAACTACGAGTCGGTCGGATTCTAACCATACAAAATCAACTTAAACGGTTTTAATTCCATTTAGACCTATGTTGATTGAAGGATTGGACAGTAGGTTAGAGAAAAACTTATTCCATTTGAGAACAATCAGTCAAAGGTCAAGATCACATGGAGAGGCTGAAATTTACTGCGTTTGTGTGTGAACAGAATAATTATTTTTTTGCTGCGATATGGACCAACCTGTGTGGAAGGGTTCATGATCAGCTGACGTGCTTACCTTTTTAGAACAGTAAGTCAAAGGTCAAGATCACAAGGCAAGGTCAACTTAATCAGTTTTGATGCGATTTAAATATAACTTCGGGAACCGTTTCAGTGTAAAGCAATGATAAAGGAATTCGATTCTGAGAACAATCTGTCAAACCTCAAGGTCACTGAGCAAGATTGACTGCACAATTTCTATCCGATTTCCACCTTACTTGGTGGAAATCTGACAGGCCAGACAAGAATGAAGTAATTCGATTTGGAGGGCAATCGGTAGTCTGAAAAGGTCACAGTTTAAGGTCAACTGAAACACTTTCAATCCTATTTGGACCAACTTAGTAGAAAGATTCAGGTTCAGGCAACAGTGGAGTAATTTGACTTAAACAACAGTTGGTCTTGGGACAAGGCCACGGGTAAAGTCTAATACGAGTATTTGGCTCTTATACTAACTGGTGGTCACTGCTCTCGTACTGTTTGAACGAGTCTTGTTGTTGTTGTTGTTGTTGTTGTTTTCGTCTTTTTCTTCTTCTCCTCTTATTCCAATGTTTTGTACACCTCAGTTAAGTTATTGGATCCCGCACCAGTCATGAAAGAGCTAAATGGGTAGTGAAGAAAATATGCTTTCTTCTAGATAACACCCATTGCCAGCAAGCCCAGCAAATCAACTTGTTTTCGTAAATATTGAGTTATTGATTTGTCTTTAATCATAATGTCGTATTCCAGGAAGGGGTGACCACAGACAAGTCGCCTACATGTCACCATGTCCTGTGCAATGAGACTGACCTTCCTCCAATTCACACCTCCCTCATTCATTTATCTCTCCACCTCATCCCACCATTTCCTCCTTGATCCCCGCCCCGCTCTCCTCCAAACTATACCGGTAGTAACTTAAAATCTGCATGTAAAAGGGCTTCTTCAATCCGATGACAAATTCCATTCTTGCTGTCGCCATACATTTTTATTCACCTGATTTTTTTTTCTAAGTGATGATATTATTTAAAGTGTAGGCTACATTACTTTTTTTTTCATACAAAATGACCATTCAAAACTGAAAATTGTCTGGAAATAGAACGAAAAAAACAAGTCACGGATTCCTGTGGTGAATCTCGGATTACATATTCCGGTACTGAGATAAGAGTGAAAGAGAGGAGACTGGGAAGGGGGAGGGGGGGAGAGACAGAGAGAAGAAGAGAGAAGGAAGGACAAGTGCCACGTCTGAGGATTGTTTGTCATATTCGCCCCACAACAGGGGTGGGGACACGGGCAAACTAGACAGCCCGTCAGAGATAAGCATATAAAACAAAGCAGACAAGCATGAAAAAAAAAAAAAAGTAAAGCGGGAGTGATAGCCAGAATAAAGTCGGAGGCAAGGGCAGCAAACAGGCAAAGGGTAACTGCAGAGGGATGGAAGTGGCAACTGCAAGAGATGGAAATGGCAGCAAGGTTAAGAGAGTCTGACCACGATGTAATGGATCAGAGCAGCCCTAGGTGGATCACACCCGACGCCCTCACGGATAACGGCTTCCTTAGATGGAGAAAGGGAGTTGGACATATACGCCTAACGGAAATGCTGACACAGGTGCCTGTAGACATGGGGCAGTGTATCGTGGTCGTCTCTAGGATCCGTGAGGTCGTATAGAAGTTCTTCTAGCTCCGTATCCGTGCGGGTGTCGAGTTTAGCAGGGTTAGAAAGTGGCGGTAGGAGGGCCTTGAGGCGGTATGCGACGTTGGAGGGGTCGGCCGTGGTCTTGCCTCCTTTCTTCTTTGTTTTCTTCTTCTTCTCCTTCAGTGGAGGGGGAGAAGAAGGGCAAGCAATTGCGGCAGGCGGTGTTGAAGGTGGAAGAAGCGCCTCCACTTCACCAGGAGCAGATGGAGAAGGCAAGGAGGAGGGCTCTACTACGTCCAGATGTACTGAAGGGACGGGAGACGAGACACGCTCCTCCTCAGCTCCTGACGAAGGAAGGTGAACCTCCACAACAGTCTCCCCATGCTCAATGTCCATGGCCTGTGACGGTTCCGGGTCGGTGATCATAAGGTCGGTGGTGGTGGTGCCAGTCGCCCTGTTGAAAGGGGCATCCAGCTACAGCCGTTTCCGC
The DNA here is from genome assembly GCF_032717465.1 of Coenobita brevimanus. Classification (NCBI taxonomy): domain Eukaryota; kingdom Metazoa; phylum Arthropoda; class Malacostraca; order Decapoda; family Coenobitidae; genus Coenobita; species Coenobita brevimanus. The sequence continues at coordinate 24,279,456 of NC_136976.1, forward strand.
AGTGTTGTGCGGGGTGGTGGTGGCTGCTGCCGATGGGCCTGACGCTCCTGACGAGAGGGGAGACGAGGATCACGGGTGAAGCTTCGGGGGATAGCAAGGCGTGGAAGGCCGTTCTCCTCGAAGATTTGAGGAAGGAGAACAGCCAGAACCGCCTTGCTACCCCCACTGAAAGCTTCAGCCGTCGTGATACACATCGCAACGAGTGTGTCTGTGTCGCCAGAACTCCCAGGACCTCTTGGCTGACGTCTCTGGGCCGGGGGGCGGCGCCGTGCATGAGCAGAGCCCTGCACGGCAACACCACCCAGTTCAGTGACATCCCTAGCCTCGGGACCCTTGGCAGCCTGAACGACACGAAACTCCACCATCTCCCCATTGCCGAGTGAGCGATGGAAATACCGTGGATTCGGTACAGCGATCCCAGAGACGTGAACGAACACATCAGCACCAGTGTCCTGGCACTTGATGAACCCATAGCACGCACTCACGTTGTACCACTTCACGGTTCCTCGGATGGTAGTGGCTCCTGACTGCTCGGATCTGCTGTTGGGTGCCCCCCTCAACGGGTCACAGGCACGAGCAGAGTCGCTGGAGGTCGAACGGAGCTCAGGCATAGTGGCGACTGGGCAGGCCAAGCAGTGAGAGTGGGATCACATCTGAGGATGTAAGAGAGTATGACAGAGCATGATATTGATTCTCATCACCTTCCAATTCAATAAATGCACGAAATTACGCACAGATAAATACCCATTATATATACAGTAATCCCTCCACTATCTGACGTAACAGAGCCAAAGGCATGTCCGGAAAGTGGTCCTGTCCAGATAGTGGGCACCAGCCACCTGGACTTGTACTTATGGACCCTAACTCAGAAAAACACCTATACAATTCCATCTGGATATGCATAGCACCTATTTAAGACCCAAATCACACCAATAAGGGACATAAAAGACTGAAATAAATGCAAAAGAAGCATAAAATGAGGTTTTTGAGGTAGGTTTATACAATATTAAATATTCTGGGTACTTACAAGTCCCTGGCTCCTGGAATGGTAGTTATGGACCCTAAGCTAGCCTAATTCAAAAAAACACCTCCCTACTGCACATGCATAGCACCTATGACACTACATATTCACACCAATAAGGGACATAAAAGAGTGAAATGAGGTGTTTGAGGTACGTATAGTATGGAAAATACAGTACAGTACAGTATGAAACATTCTGCCTACTTACAGCAAGTCCATGGCCATCTCGATGAATAACCACCTCCTCTCAGACTCTGACAGTAAGAAGGATTTCCTGAAGCACTTGCAGTACACTGTTCATGACGTCTTGCACTTAACTTAGTCATTCGCACTCAGAAGTCCATTCTCTTCACACTGCGCACTCTTGTCTTACTTATGCTCCACTGTAACTTAATAAGTGTTGCACTCTGCACTTTAAGTCTTTCCTCTCATAAAACCAATTTCAAAACAAATCACAAGTTTATTTACGTTAAATTTAGTCAAAAAATTTTGTCTTTTCATTCAAATTTCTACTTTCTTTACAATACTGTATGCACTGTTTTTCTTTCACTGCACAACACTAAATTCCTGTGTGGTCTAGTGAAGAAGTTCTTGCCGTTTAATCACTGTCAGAGTCTGAGAGTATCGCTGGCAGGTGACCTAGGGGTGCGTTGCTGGGTCGTGGTGATGGCGTATCCACTGCAGACGACTCGGAAGATAGACGCAAACTCACGTCGAGCGGTGACTCCACCGTGGCTGATGTGCTGGGCTGTGGCTTGGAGCATCAGGGCCTGTCTTGGGGAGGCAATGGAGTAGAGCCAGGGCTGGGCACAGCGGGGGTCACGGGTCTGAAAAAGCTGTCAATCATTGATTGGCGCAAGGAACGACGATTCTGACGATTTATGATGCGCTTCTTGAAAGCACGCACTTCCTCCACAAGTCCCAAGGGCCCCATCTACCTGTCGCAGTCCGGGTGTTCCAGGTAGTTCAGAACGAACTCTAGGTGTTCCTGGAGTGCACTCAGCTTGGGGATGGCTGGAGTTGTGTCATGCTAAGAGGAGTCTGCATCATCGTTGCCATCCTCATCAGAATCTTCAAGCTGGGTACTGACAACTGCAACTGAAGATGTGATCTCGATATCAGACAGGGTCTGATACCGAGGATCGCCCTCGTCGTCATCCAACCACTCATGCACTTCATCCACATCAACATCGTCGCCATGCCACGTAGACGTGCATGGAAGTCATCCACGTTGAAACCTTGGAAATCGTACTCCACATCCGTTTCGAGAAGCAGACGAGACCAACCATTTTCTAGAGACTCGACAGGGATTTCCTTCCATGCACTGGCCCAGTTGTAAATGGCAGACTTGATGTTGTAGCGGCGAATGTTTTCCAAAGTCAGCTGGTCTCGCTTGTCCCATCCCTCCCTGCGCTAGTCCTCGTCCTTGAGAACAACCATCACCTCATCCGTGAACTTCCGTCGATATAGGCGCTTCGTTGCCATGATTACTCCTTGGTCCATTGGTTGAATGAGAGCAGTAGTATTAGGTGGCAGAAACATGCACCTAATGCAGCCATTCTCAGCCACCAAGTCCTTGTCGCACGGGTGGGCAGGTGCATTGTCGAGGAGATGGAGGGCCTTTACCTGGTCGTGTGGGATTCCCAGTTTCTCCATCTGGTAATATATGGCCTCCTTGACGAAATGGCGGTGGAACCAGTCTTTGAAGATGTGGGCTGTGAACCGTGTCTTCAAGGAATGGTACCAGACGACATGAAGGACATCCATCACCCCACGAAGACACCGAGGCTGCTTTGCACGGCCAACAATAACGGGCTTAAGCCGGTGCATGCCGTTAGCATTGGCACAACACAAAGCAGATAGCCGTTGCTTGGAGAGCTTCCGGCCAGGTACACGCTTCTCCATCTCCTCAGCTAGAGTGTTCGTTGGCAAAGAGCGATAGAATAATCCAGTTTCGTCAGTGTTGTAGACTTGACCGAGAGTGAGGCCCTCCCTGTCGATCAAGCCTTTCACCTTGTGCTGAAATTCCTCTACTCCATCCTTGTTAGTGTCCAAAGCTTCGCCATGAGACTTATGGTTGGTAAGGCCATACCGTAACTTAAACGCGAAGAGCCAACCCTCAGATGCCTTGAAGTCTAGGGCATCGTGAAGCCTTGTGAACTTCTCAGCAGCAGCCTTCAGCTCCTTACCACGTACCATCACACCAGCAGCACGTTGCTGTCGATACCAAATCAACATGGAGCGTCGACTTCAGCAAACTTGGGAGTAAACATCATCTTCCTCTCCACGTTGCGTTTGCTTTTCGATGAGAAGTCAGCGGTGTAGTGCATGAGTTTGTCTCGGGATCTCTTAATATCAAACAAAGTAGATCGGGCCAGGTTGAACTCATGGAGGATGCGTGAAGAAGACCATCCCGCATCTACTTTCTCCAATATCTCCCGCTTCTTCTCCAGAGTCAATACCACTCTCCTCCTCTTCTCAGGCGGCGGGGCCATCATCACACACACGAAGGAGAGGCATGAGAGCAGCAGGGGTGCCTGCAGCAGGTAAGGCACCACCACAAAAAGCGAGCACGTGGGCAGCCATGACGACGAGCGTTCACTCGCGACAAGAGACAGGCGGAAAGTGGAGAGGATGCAGGGACGCTCTAGCGGACGTTGGAGGAATGACGCACCACAACAAAGCTGTCCCGCGCCACGCACGCCATGTTCAAATTACAGGCGGGAAAAAATCGTTTTTTTTTTTTCGAATTTTTTGCGGTTTTCGGGCCATTTTGGGAATATTGGATCCCGGGACAATTATGTCCGGTAAGTGGGGATGTCCGGAAAGTGGGCGTCTGGAAAGTAGAGGGATATATATATATATATATATATATATGCTGAGATACATGAGAATGGCAGTGCGTTAGTGGACATTTGTGCTGGGAGGGGGTTGGAGATAGCCAATACCCTCTTCAGGCATAAAATGATCCACAGGTATACATGGCGTGTGATGAGAAGGGTTAGTGGTGAACTGAATGAAGAAGGCAATGATTGATTATGTGTGTGTGGATGAAAGGATGCGAAGATATGTAATGGATGCAAGAGCGTATAGAGGTTGGGGGAGAGGACTTTCTGACCACTACTTGGTGGTGGCCAGATTTAGGATCCAAGTAACATGGAGAAATAGAAGAAGGGAAAGACGAGAGGAAGGAGTAGTTGCAAGGAGAGTGGAAAGGTTACAAGAGGATGAGAAAAAGGCAGAGTATAAGAGAGAAGTGGAGGAACGATTGGGCATATATGAACTGGAGCAGATGGGGGACGTGGAAGGTGTGTGTAGGATATTTACAGAAGAAATATGTGCAGCATGTGATGTGGTGTGTGGGAGGAAGAGAAGACGGAGGGGGGTGCAAGGAACAATGTGGTGGAATGAAGAGGTGAGACAGGCTGTGACACAAAAGAAGAAAGCATACAATGAATAGATGAGAAATAGGGACGTGGAAGAAGTTGAGAGGCGGAAGAGAGAGTTATATGTAGAAAGAAAGAGAGAGGTGAAAAGATTAGTGAGAGAGAGTAAGAAGAGAGTGGATCAGGAATTTGGAAGGAATTTGAGTGTAAAGTGGAGGGACTGTAAGAAAATGTTCTGGAAAGAGGTGAACAGAGTAAGACAGGGTGGAAGTGAGGTTAGCAGGGGAGTGAAAGATATAAATGGTAGATTACTAGTGGAGAAGGGAGAAAAAGTGAGCAGATGGAGAGAGAACACTTTAAGGAATTGTTGAACATACAGGATGGAAGTAATGCGAGTATAAGTGGCTGGGGAATGGCTGGGAGAAGGAGGGAGGTGAGAAGACAGGAAGAAATCTGTAGGATAGAAGTTGTGGAAGCAATGAAGAAAGTTAAACTGGGGAAAGCCCCAGGAATTGATGGAGTGTGTGGTGAAATGCTGAAGCATGGGGGAGAGATAGTAGTAGGATGGATGTGGAAGATGTGTAGATTGGCCTGGGAAGAAGGTAGAGTCCCGGAGGATTGGAAGTCAGGTATAATTATTCCCTTGTACAAAGGAAAAAGGGAAAAAGAAGTGTGTGGTAATCAAAGGGGCATTTGTCTTCTTAGTAAAATTAGAAAAATGTATGGTAGGATACTTATTGACAGAGTTAGAGAAAGAACAGAGGAATTAGTTGGAGAAGAACAGGGAGACTTTAGGAAGGGAAGATGTTGTGTAGATCAGATATTCATTCTTAGATCTTTAGTGGAAAAGCTTCTAGAGAAGGGAAAGAAATTGTACGCTGCTTTCATGGATTTGGAAAAAGCATATGACAGGGTGGATAGACAAGGATTGTGGAAAGTATTAAGAATTATGGAGTAGATGGGAAGTTGCTGAATGCTGTGAAGAGTATGTGTGATGGTGCTAAGGCTGCAGTGCGTGTGGTTGGTGAACCAAGTGAATTTTTCTCTTTGAAGGTTGGGTTGAAACAGGGTTGTGTCATGTCTCCATGGTTGTTCAATCTGTACATGGATGGAGTAATAAAAGAGGTACAAGGTAGGGTAGTGGATGTTGGAGTGGCCCTGGTGAGAGAGGATAGTGTTTGGAAACTCCCTGTACTGTTGTTAGCAGATGATACTGTGTTGTTGAGTGAAGACGAAGGGGAGCTGCAAGGCTTAGTGGATGAGTTTGGGAGAGTGTGTAAGAAACGGAATCTAAAGGTGAATGTAGGGAAGAGTAAAGTGATGGTCTTTGAGAGAGGTGAAGTCAGTGAATGTACAGCTAGGTTGGATGGTAAGGAACTGGAAAATGTGAGTACGTTTAAGTACTTGGGTAGTGTGATGAGCAGGGATGGAGGTTTGGAGGGTGAAGTGCTTGAAAGGGTACAGCAGGAAAGAAAGGTTGCTGGTTCTTTGAAAGCAGTGATAAGAAACGGGGAAGTGAGCATGGAGGTGAAAAAGTTACTATATGACAGTATTGTGATACGAACTCTAACGTATGGAAGTGAAGCTTGGACATTGTTGGAAGGACACAAGTCAAGAGTGAGAGCAGTGGAAATGAGTTATTTAAGAGGAGCCTGTGGAGTCACATGGAAAAACAGGCTGACGAATGAGCATATAAAGTAGCGTTGTGGTGTGGATGTGGATGTGATAGGAAGCGTTATGAGGAACACACTGAGGTAGTTTGACCATGTGGAGAAGATGGAGGGTGAAAGACTAACGAAGAGAGTGTATGTGAGTGAGGTGGAGGGAGGAAGAGGGAGGGGGAGGCCGAGGATGAGATGGAGGGATGGGGTGGACACGTATATGAGAGAGGGGGGGGTGAGTTGGGACCAGGGCAGTGAAATGACTGGGGACAGGGCCACGTGGAGGCGATTTGTTTGTGGCCACCCCAAACGGGATTGAGGCGTCCGGCAATAGACATATATATATATATATATATATATATATATATATATATATATATATATATATTCTGTAATTTTGTTTCCATCATTTTCCCAGGTAGCTTATGCACTTCAGATATCATTCTGGGTACCACCAGGGAGCTGTATTCAACGGAGGGATTCCATTGGGTGGTAAACGGTAAAAATAAATCCAGATTATCATTTTTTCCACACAAGACACGTTTACATTAGGGATATGGTTTGGAATAAAAATTAGATGGTGGGCTGAAACTTCTTAAATAAGCAAGAATTCAACTCGTTATATCCGGAAGACGAGCGTGCTTGATATTTATGAACGACAACTGGGCCGTATTGACAAAATTCAGGAAACTGGAAGCCAGTCATATGTAAAACAAAGCCAAGCATTTTTTTCGAGCATCATTATTTCTTTGGCTATTTCATTAATTTAAATATATAAAGCACAGCAAGAAATGTTTTTAACTCTGTCAGTCGGAACAACTCCTTTATTTAGCAAAATTTCAAGTCGGACCTTTTTATTCATATGAGAGTCAAGAAGCCTGAATATTAATATTGGGACCATTACCCTTCTCATTGCTGGGGCAACTTAATTATTCCATTTCACTTAATGTTCGACAATTTAACTCAGATGAGAATGACTGATTAACCCCTACACCGCGGGCTTGTTTACCAATTACTTGCGTGTCCCGCGGGGTTATTTGGGCTCTGACAGACTCTCAAAAAATATTTGCTAAAAATCAGTTATTAGTCCTAGAATAATAAAATTATATATGCTTATAGCACATACCTTCAGCTTTCTCCTGGAATGATTGTTGAGCCTTCGTCAGTTTCCGTAGGACTTGTGGAGACCTCTGAAGTAGGGTAACTAAGTCTCCACTTTACACTTCCCGACAACCCGTTATATGATTACCACAGCCAGATACAAACACTATAAACACTATTCTACCATTTTCAAGTAGTTTGGGATCCATACTAAAAAAAAAAACAGTGTGAAAGCAATGGAAATTACGAGCGCGTCTGATCGCCGCACTTGCGCTAGTTCGCTCTAGGCACTCTGTCATTTATTATTCATAAAACCCCTCACACTTTATATTTCTATTACTATATCACACTTATATGTATCTGGAGTCTTTCTCCATAAGTTTCATTCAGTCATATTATTTTATTGTCACTGAAGTCATTCTATTTTTCAGTCAGTAAAATACGTAGAGAGCCACGGATTCACTCTCACTGTTATAACATAAATTATTTGTACTCATATTCTTATATTACTAATTACTTACATTACTATTTACATTTTCTATTCTATTTTCAATATTTACCCTTCTATTTTACTTACAATATGTTATTCACTGTCACTTTCAGTAAGATGAAACTATAGTACACTGTTCAATCATATGAACTGAATATCCATTGCTTTCACCTGCTATTTACACATTATTTACACATTATTTACACATTATTTCCAAATAATTCTGCTTCCACACTTGCACTGTTAGAACTGCTTCTGGCTGTGATAATCGAAGAAGCAGGTTACACAGTGGGGAACCTGGCATTCAGCGCACTGCCAAGAGGTGCGTTTATGCTCAGGTGTGCGGCGTGTGGTATGCGCACATACCTGACACCTGCGAATCGCAGCCTTCCTTTTCCCTGTGGCAGGCATTAGCTCAAGTCTGTGCCGATCCATATACGCCCTCTGCTCAAGTCGGTCGGGAAGTGTAACTGGATGGCGCCTTGGAGTTGCTGCTTGCACCTTACCATATTTTTCCAGCAGCTGCTGGACACAAGTCCTGGCAAACAACCTCAGGGAGAAGGACTTGGGTGGCTTTACCTTCATCTTGTACAGGATGAAGGCGTTCAGCATCGTCATATCTATGAGATGCAGAAAAACTTTCCTGTACCACCTAGTATTCTTCCTGAGGCAGTCGATCTCACCAATCATCATGTCGGACTTGTCCACCAGCCGCATGTTTATATTATAGTCCAACACAGCATCAGGTTTCATCACAGGTTCACCTGTCCTACGGTCGACCTTCCCACTGTCTCTCATCTCCCCCTTATGTACGGTGGTGAGCATGTGCACGACTCTCTTGTCATGCCACCGTATTGCCAGCATCTTCTCAGACTTGCGTAGGTGCACGTCTCCTCGCTGCGAGTTTCCTGCCTCTGGGAATTTGGGGAAGTTGGCACGATTACTTTTGACAGTGCCGCAGGAGCCAATGCCGTGCTCAGAAAGGTATTTGGCAAGTTTCGGTGCTGTATAGTAGTTGTCTGTATACAGCACATGATTCCCACCAAAATACTTTTCTAGGAGCACTTTCACTACACAGCCTGAGAAGCCAAGCGGGTATGTTTTATCGAGATCGACAGTGCTGGCTGAATAGATGACGAAGTCAAGGATGTACCCCGTCTTACAGTCGCACAGTACAAAGAACTTAATTCCAAAGCGATGGCGTTTGCTTGGAATGTACTGGACAAACCGAAGACGTCCTCTGAACAGAACCAAGGACTCATCAATGACAACCTTCTGAAATGGGTGGAAGAATGACATGAACTTATCCTTCATTCTGTTCAGAATCTCCCGGATCTTCCAGAGTGGGTCGGTTTGGGAAGGTACATCATTATCGGCAAAGTGCAGGTTTCCCATGATGTTCCTGAAGCCATGTACTTGTTGAAGGTCGGTGAGGGTAGTAAGGGGTCCATGGACCAGTATTCTTCCAACTCATGCTTCTTGGAGTGTGGCATAAGAAGCATGAGGGCAAAGAACACATACAGCTCCTGCACTCCCAGCATGGTCCACTGTTGCATCTTGGCTGCACCTGTACCACTAGCAGCACGTTGTGATTCGAACCTGTTAGTCTCATCACATATGTGCTGCATGACTTCGTCATCTAGGAAGGCCAAAAGGTAGTCGACACACTCAGCATTTTCGTCCATAGTGAAGGCAGGCTGAACTCCTGACGAGCTCTCATCGAAAACCAGGTTTTCGGGGACAAAATCTGACCCTTCCGTCCACGCGAAGGCGTCCAGGATTCCCTGGCGTGGCGGTGGAGGGATGGTGGTGGTGGTGGTGGTGGAGGTTGGCTGAGAGGGAGGCTTATCACGGCCAAGGTCACTCGCACTGACCCTAGGTTGCCGTACAGCACTAGCAGCCCTTACCCTACTAGCTACACTACTTCTCACTCTCTTAGATCTACCTCTACCTCTACGGCCGGCCTTCACTGTTGATGCTGGTGGTGACTCCGACGACGAAGACTCCGGAGATAACTCAGCCGACGATGATGACGAGATGAGTAAAACGGGGCTTGGGGAACGGGGAGGTGAATGATCTCGTGACTCATGGCGGGCTGGGTCACGTGGGGGCATTGTTCTGGGGCTAACACGCCGCCTTTTCACTCCCTTCCCAAATTCTTTTCCTTCCTGCACTAAAGGCTCCTTTCCCTTGGAGCTACACACAGATTCACTGGTAGGAGCACTTGTTGTCGCTGTTTCTGGCGCGATAAGTTCACCCGGCTCATCACACGATTCACCAGAATCGTCAAAATCTCTGTCCATTATTATCATCGACAATTCAGCAAGTTCTCGTGCCACTGCAGAGTCACTGAGGCCTTTCCTGCTTGCCTCAACACTTTTCTTGGGGGTAGAGGTCACGGGGCCCTTTGCAATGGGCGCAGAAGCGGCAGGAATGGCGGGGCGCGAGTGCGACATGTTGTCTCTGCAGTGGAGGACAAGGAACTAAATGCCGCGGCTTATCTGAGAAGGGAAGGGTTGACAATGACACTTTAGGCTGACTGCTGCTAACTTACAGGCTAATTTTTTATAGGTAGAAAATCTCGGCAATAAATAAAGAAATAGGTACTTCCAGGTGAATGTAAATGTCAATTAGGATTCTCCCTTCCTTTCTGATATATATTTTTATTACAGACATCAAAGGGGAAATTACCGTGGTAATGTAGCGAATGAATGCACGTGAGGTTTTGTCAGGTGATAATTGGGCAATTTCAGGAGTATAACACTATCACTTACCTGTTTTTTTTTGGTATATATTATTGGGTAAAAATATTGGGCATAGGGCTTATTTCAATGGATGAAATCTGTGGAAAAAGAAGAGGGAAATTTCCGTAGCGCAGCGCGGCGTGAGAGGTGAGAGGAGAGGGTAATGGAGGGCAAGTAGGGAGGGGAGTCAAGAAGAGGGTAAATTATCTGAGAAGGGAAGGGTTGACAATGACACTTTAGGCTTACTGCTGCTAGCTTACATGCTAATTTTTTATAGGTAGAAAATCTCGGCAATAAATATAGAAATAGGTAGTTCCAGGTGACTGTAAATGTCAATTAGGATTCTCCCTTCCTTTCTGATATATATTTTTATTACAGACATCGATTACAAGGCATAAATCAAAGGGGAAATTACCGTGGTAATGTAGCGAATGAATGCACGTGAGGTGTTGTCAGGTGATAATTAGGCAATTTCTGGAGTATAACACTATCACTTACCTTTTTTTTTTTTTTTGGTAAATATTATTGGGTAAAAATATAGGGCATAGGGCTTATTTCAATGGATGAAATCTGTGGAAAGAGAAGGGGGAAATTTCCGTAGCGCAGCGCGGCGTGGGAGGTGAGAGGAGAGGGTAATGGAGGGCAGATAGGGAGGGGAGTCAGGAAGGGGTTAAAATAGCTAAAATGTCAACAATGGATGGGAGTACAGATGAGATTTGGAGTGCTGACTAGTGTTGGACATTGGCAGTACTGATATATGATACAAGCCACCACTTGAGAGCCCGGGATAATTCAAAATAACACAGAATCACAAAAGTGACGTTCTGCGGTATGATCCATTGTAGCCGAGCGTCACGAAAGTGACGCCCCGCGGTTAAGGGGTTAATGCATAAAAAAAAAAAAGTTGGATATTTGAAGACTGAAGACTCTCTCTCTCTCTCTCTCTCTCTCTCTCTCTCTCTCTCATTGTGTGTGTGTGTGTGTGTGTGTGTGTGTCACCCACATCCTTAACGATGAAACTACTCAAACAATAACAACTGTAATGACATAAATGATATCCTAGTATGTTTCCATACCTTCTTTATGCTCTTGTGAATACTGCGCCGATTTGTTCCCTGAAGTAATGTTTCAGATGCTGTGCATAGCCAACTAAGTCATCTGGACACCGAGGTGACTAGAAATTAGATGGAGCACGAATCTGGAGGGAGCAATTAGTAATTTAAAGCAGACAAACCCAGTAACAGTAGGGACGTTTTAGCTGATGCAAGGTGATGCAAGATGAAAGAGCTGAGGATGAAAGACGGCATTTAATAAAGCAGAGAACATGGACGGGGAAGGAGGGCACAGGGTTAAGTAGAGAGAAGGGTGAGGGTGAGGATGTAGGGGGCAGGATGAGGCAGAGAGAAAGGATGAGGGTGAGGATGAGGATAAGAGAGGGCAATGAAGACCAGTTGGTTATACTGGCAGGGTGGGTTGGCGTGCTGCGGGACTCCCCATGGCGAGGAGCAAAGTGGCAAACAGAACCATCCGTGAAAGTTATGTCATATTGGGTCCCGGACCAGAACAACTCCACCCAGACTTTCATATCTTCCTGCCTCTTTAAATTGGTCTTTGAACAGAAACTAAAGACTATTAGAATAGCACACGCTGCCCGTAATTTTGATGTAATAAAATGATAAAAATTACTATGAAAATATCGAAACAAAATTGGAGATACTACAGTACAATATATGCACAAGACGATGAAGGATAAGTTTACAACGATTTAAACAGTGTAAGTAAAACTGCTTCATTTCTCTCTAAGGAACAACTTAGAAAGTACCAACAGGGTATGTTGCAGTTTTCAGTTTTTTTCTACTCCATAATAATTATATACGCCCATATATAATCCACTGCAAGGTTCCAGGAGAAGAGTGTTTGCCAAAAAAAAATTATGCGCAAGCTGGCCAATCAGGAATGGGTGTCTTTATTGAAAACAGTGTATGCAAAAGTTGTAGCACCGCAATGGTTATGTTTGTCTGTCAGAGCTCGTACAATACATGTTATCATTTTGATATGAAAGGGTAAAAAATATGTGGCCGTACTTGAGAGGACTTTCAATGCTAGCAGCGTCCACTTTAACCACGTCATTCTGATGACGTACTTTTTGTTGTATATTTACTACCTCCAGGCAAATGCACTGAGCTTTGGTACGATTTTTTTAAATTTATATGGTTAAAGAAGGCTACAATTTTTAAAATCCTTCCAGCTCGAAAAATATTTCCCAAAAGTGCATGATATCGTCTTGGGATAACAAAAACGAGATGTATCAGATAGCCGAATTGAAATGCTTGAATGTCGCCACAACTGCATTCGAATTCAGATTCAGGGAACCGCAGATCGGGAGATATGGTAAAGACTGGAAAACCCTGGCTCATGTATCAGCAGTCAAAGGCTACACTAGCTTTTAATTATCATCGCCAGCCTTTTAGCAAGGCCGAGGGATAATGTTTTAGCCCGCCTCTGTGTGTGTGTGTGTGTGTGTGTGTGTGTGTGTGTGTTCCTATTATATCTCATGAACGGCTTGAGTTATCAACATGAAACCTTTGGGTATCAAGATGTGGCCAAAATCTTAGACGAGTTCGAAAATAGGCAGTCGAGGTCAAGGTCAAGGTCACCAAAATGGCTGCCAAAGGTCAACTTGTTTTTATCGCCCGCCTTTGGCACCATTATACCTCATGAACTGCTTGATCTATCAACACGAAACCTTTAGCGTATCAAGATATGGCCAACGTTGTGGACTTGGCCCATAGCATATTCTGGCAGGCGATTAGTATTTGGCTCCCGAATACTTTTCTTCCATTTATTTACTTGTTTCCAGGAAAAATGACATTTGGTACTTCGTATGTTGTAACGTCATAAAAAATGGCAGTGAGGTGTTTCAACTTTTTCTAAATGAACGGTAGTTACTTGCATTACTTGAATGCAAGCTCACAAATTTCAGCAAACTCTGTTTCAAATGTCAGCAATATTTCATTCAGCACTTCAGATGAATTTATATTTCGGATATATATATATATATATATATCTATATATCTATCTATATATTTATATATATATATATATATATATATATATATATATATATATATATATATATATATATATATCATCATCATCAGCCGTTTGAGTGTCCACTGCAGGACTGGCCCATCCCTACCGAAGCAGGGACGATACAGAAAATGTATCTCTACCCAGTGGGTTAGGTTGTCTGGTCGAGACTGTATGTAAGGTGAGAAGTGCTTGTGAGTGTGATTGTAAAGTTGGAGAGGCTTTGGATGTGTGTGTAGTCTGTGAACCATGTGTAATCAGCCCGCCAAAAGCCGACTGGGTGCAAGCATACTAGTATGCGACACTGGTTCAACCACAGCACCCCTTATGTCCGCCAAAGCAGCAAGTGGCTCGGTAAACGCTTCACAAAGTTTATAACTCTGGCGGGAGGAGAATCCGTGTCCACCAGCGTGCAAGACTCACACTCTACCACAGAGGCAATATATATATATATATATATATATATGCGAGGAAGAAGGAACCAAAGGCCATGAGCCCGCAATAACAGTTCCCTCCAAGAGAAAAACAAAATACAAGAGAGAGCCAAATTCAAGATCCGTTCATTTCGAGATGCCTGGACACACTGCGTTTGAAAGACTGGAGATCATAGGCAGCAGGAAATACAGACAGAGGAAGACAGTTCCAGAGATGACCTGTTGCATAAATGAAGGACTGGGAGTAACAGTTAACTCTTGCATTAGAGAGTTGGACAAAAAAGGGATGAGAGTTTGTTGCTAGACGGATGCTACGCGCCCGTCGTAGATTTGGAGGAATGGATGCAGACAGGTCAGAGGAGCAGTGACCATTAAAGTAATGATAGAAAAGAGATAAAGATGCAACAGTGTGGCGAAGAGACAGAGGTTGAAGGGAGTCAGTAAGAGGAGGAGAGTTAATGAGACGAAAAGCCTTTGACTCCACCCTATTGAGAAGAGCTGTATGTGGGGAGCCTCCTCACACATGAGAGTCGTACTCCACACAGGGGCGGATAAAACCCCTGTATAGAGTCAACAATTGTGCAGGGGTAAAGAAAGAACGGAGTCAGCTTAGCACACCCAATCTCTTGGAAGCAGATTTTACACGAGATGTAATATGATCTTTCCAAGATAAGTCCCGAGTAAATGAAACCCCAAGCATGTTCAAGGATGATGCAGGATTAAGCTGAATGTTATTAAACATTAGTGGGTATACCTGTGGAAGATTTAGACGGGTTGATAGGTGTAAGAAGTGAGTCTTAGATGCATTAAAAACAACAAGATTATTTATACCCCATTCAGAGATACAAGCCAAGTCAGACATTAGGTGTGCCATAGCCTCATCCCTTGTTTGTTGAAGTAACTTCTGAGATGGGCGTTGTGGGAACCGAATGGAAAGGTGAAGGGTGGAGTCATCAGCGTATGAGTGGATAATGTTAGATGTACAGCTTAGAAGGTCATTGACGAATAAAGGAAGAGAGTTGGTGATAGGACAGAGCCCTGAGGAACACCACTGTTGATAGACCTAGGAGAAGAACGATGGCCGTCTACAACAGCGGCTATAGAACGACCAGAAAGGAAGCTAGCGATGAAGGCACAGATAGAAGGATAAAAACTGTAAGATGGCAGTTTGGAAATTAAAGATTTATGCCAGACTCGATCGAAAGCCTTTGAGAAGTCAAGTGCAATGGCAAAGCTTTCGCCA
This sequence comes from Coenobita brevimanus, assembly GCF_032717465.1. Classification (NCBI taxonomy): domain Eukaryota; kingdom Metazoa; phylum Arthropoda; class Malacostraca; order Decapoda; family Coenobitidae; genus Coenobita; species Coenobita brevimanus. Next base: position 24,294,626 of record NC_136976.1, read on the forward strand.
AAGTCCCGAAAGGAGGATGACCAGGAGTCTGAAAGGTAGGTGAGAAGATCGCCAGTGGAGCGTCCCTGACAGAACCCATACTGACGATCAGAAAGATGGTTGTGATAGGAAAGATGCCTTAAAATTTTTCTATTGAGAATTGACTCGAAAACTTTTGAAATACAGGATGTTAAAGCAATTGGACCATTGTTGGAGGGTTGGGAGTTGTCACCCTTCTTTGGGACTGGCTGAATGAGAGCAAACTTCCAGCAAGAAGGAAAGGTACAAGTTGACAGACAAAGGCGAAAGAGTTTGCCTAGGCAGGGTGTAAGCACAGAAGCACAGTTCTTGAGAACAACAGGAGGGACTCCATCAGACCCATATGCCTTTTTAGTATTGAGGCCAGTGATGGCAGAAAATACATCAGCTGAAGAAATTTTAATGTCAGCTATGAGGAAGTCAGAGGCGGGAAGTGATGGAGGAACAGCACTAGAATCGTCTAAAGTGGAATTGGAGGAGAAAGTCTGTGGAAGAAATCTGCTTTATCAGTAGAAGAAATAGCTACAGACCCATCAGAGTAGAAAAGAGGAGGGAAGGATGATGAGGTAAAGTTGTTAGAAAGGTTTTTGGCAAAGTGCCAGAAGGAGCGGGAAGAATTCAAGTTTGAGAGTTGAGAGCATTTAGTACAGATGAAATTGTTTTTAGCAGAGCGAAGAACAGACTAGCACGATTCCGGGCAGAAACGTAAAGATGATGTGATTCAGGGGTGGGTTGGCTCCGGTACCTTTTGTAGGCCCTCTCCTTGTTGTGGACAGCATGAGAACAAGCGAGATTAAACAAAGGCTTTCTTGCGTTAGTCAAAGGATATGAGAAAGGAATGTATGCTTCCATGCCCAAAAGAATAACCTCCGTAATGCTCAAGGCACACTCAGATGGCTCACGGCCATGGAAGCAATAATCATTCCAGGGAAAATCAAAGAAGTACTGCCTGAGGGCCTCCCAATCCGCAGCTCCAAAATGCCACAGACGACGTTTCCCTGGAGGGTCCACAGGCCGTACCGGAGTGATAGGACAGGTTAAGATGATAAGGTTGTGATCGGAGGAGCCCGATGGAGAGAAAAGATTAACAGTGTAAGCAGAAGGATTAGTTGTAAGGAAGAGGTCAAGTATGTTGGAGCTCTCTCCAAGGCGGTCTGGGATACGGGTAGGGTGCTGTACAAGCTGCTCTAGGTCATTAAGGATAGAATTGATGTAGGCTTGTTCACCAGGTGGATCAGTGAAAGGAGAGGAGAGCCAAAGGTGGTGGTGAACATTGAAATCTCCTAGAATGGAGATTTCAGAGAAAGAAGAAATGGATAGAATGTGTTCCATCGTAGAAGTAAGATAGTCGAAGAATTTTTGATAGTCAGTAGAATTAGGGGATAATATATATATATATATATATATATATATATATATATATATATATATATATATATATATATATGAATATCTATCTATCTATCTATCTATATATATATATATATATATATATATATATATATATATATATATATATATATATATATATATATGTATGTATGTATGTATATATGAACATCTCTCTCTCTCTCTCTCTCTCTCTCTCTCCCTTTATATATATATATATATATATATATATATATATATATATATTAGCTATGATTCATAATACCCGTGACTATACTTACAACTTATGAATCTATATAGTTAGAGGCCCATATTTTACATATTTGAAAAATGAAATGTATTAAGAATTTAAGATCCCCCACATTATAAGCACTTCAACACTCTTCAACATATATTAAATCATTTACATTACCTACATCATGTTATGCAAATACGAAAATAAAATGGAATTAAAGGGATTTTCTTTTTACCGTTTTCTGATCTGAAAGTATATGGAGACAACAGTTAGCATGATGAAAAAACGGAGATCGAATGTTGTGGTGTTAGACAGAGAGAGAGAGAGAGAGAGAGAGAGAGAGAGAGAGAGTCGACTATTAAAGACGATTCAGCACCATTTAACAGAAGAATGACACGCAGATTAATGTGTGCTGTGGGATGAAAATGTTTCATTTACGTCGGTTGAAATAACACGAGGAAACGAAAATGCCACCTGCGATGTGAAAAAAAAAAAAGACAATAATACTGAAGAATCTGTGTGTAAAATTCAATTTAAATAACCATAATTGTTTTATCTGCAATGAGCATGATATTCTGTAAAGAATACAAAAATATTTGGCAAATAACTAAGAGAGGGAGATGGAAGACTGATGAGAAAAATATCGTATCAGGCTTTTGTTATCTAAAACAGCTGAAGTCAGGGTGAACTTATCTCATGGTGGGATTTTCATTCAGCAATTCTTCCATAATACAGATGATATTCGCTTATGTTGATCCGACCATGTTGCAGTTACAATAATTATGACTGACAAGAATGAAAATTGAAAACGTCACTAAAGTGTCTTCTTAGTGTAACAGAAGTATATGGTAGGATACTTACTGACAGAGTTAGGGAAATAACACAGGAATTAGCTGGAGAACAGGGAGGTTTTAGGAAGGGAAGAGGTTGTGTAGATTAGATATTCATCCTTAGGTCTTTAGTGAAGCAGTTTACAGAGAAGTGAAAGAAGTTGTACGCGACCTTCATGGATTTGGCGAAAGCATATGACTGAGTGGATAGACAAGGAATGTGGAAATGTTTAAGAATATATGGAGTAAATGGAAAGTTGCAGAATGCCTTGAAGATTATGTATGAGGGTGCTAAGGCTGCAGTGCATGTGGATAGTGAACTGAGTGACTGTTTCTATCTAAATGTTGGACAAATACAGGGATGTGTCATGTCTCCATGGTTGTTCAATCTGTACATGGATGGGGGTATAAAAGAGATACAAGGTAGGGCAGTGGATGTTGGAGCGGCCCTAATAAGAGAGGGCAGTGTTTGGAAACTTCCTGCGCTGTTGTTTGCAGATGATACTGTGCTGTTAAGTGAAGACTAAGTGGAACTGCAAGGCTTGGTGAATGAGTTTGGGAGAGTGTGTAAGAAACGGAATCTAAAGGTAAATGTAGGGAAGAGTAAAGTTATGGTCTTCGAGAGAAATGAAGTAACTGAATACAGTGAGACTGGATGATGAAGAAATGAAGAATGTGAGGGCATTTAAGCATTTGTGTAGTGTGATGAGTAAGGATGGACGTCTGAAGGATGAAGTGCTCGAAAGGGTACAACAAGTAAGAAGGGTTGCTGGTTCTTTGCAAGCAGTTGTAAGAAATAGGGAAGTGAGCATGGACGTAAAAAAGTCGCTGCATGATAGTATTGTGAAACCAACTATAACATACGGATGTGAAGCTTGGACCTTGTTGGAAGGATACAAGTCAAAGAGTGAGAGCAATGAAAATAAGTTATTTGAGGGGAGAATATGGAGTTAAATGGAGAGACAGACTGACAAATGAGGAAGTGAAGGAGCGTTATGGTGTGGATGAGGATGTGATTGAAAGCGTTAGGAGAAATACACTGAGGTGGTTTGGCTTTGTGGAGAGAGAGAGAGACAGAGAGACGAAACTAATGAGGAAGGTATACTGTATGTGAGTGAAGTTGAGGGGGGGGGGGAACAAGAGGGAGAGGCCGAGGATGAGATGGAGATATGTTGGTGAGAGGTATATGAGAGAGGGGGGGGTGAGCTGGGGGTAGTGCAGTGAAATGGCGGGAGACAGGACGACATGGAGGCGATTTGTTTATGGCTACCCCTTAAGGGATTGAGGCGTCTGGCAATAGATAGGCAGATAATAAGTGTTACTAGAACAAGGCGTGCATGTACTTAATAATGTAACAGAGCCTTTAAAATGGGTCACGCTGCTGAAAGTGCCCACTATATTACGCATTTCATAATTATAATATTACTCGCAGAGAGTGAAGTAAGCTTTAAATTTTTCAATACACTCTGATCGAGCCCCCTCTTAATAAAATTATCTTGTTTATTTACTTCGTATCTCCCACGACACCTATCCTGGTCTATATACTCCAAGAAATAATCATCTGGGAGATAAACCGCTTGATTACAAGACCACTCTCCTATTTCACTCCAAGAAATAATGACTTTGGTGGTACTCCTCCGCCCTCTCGCCTGTGCAACTCTAAGCTCTTCTGTTTCCTCCCAGAGTGCCATTAGCAAATTTTGGTCGGCGTCGTCTCTTGAAATTTTCAGGTTATGGAGAAAAACAAACGGGCTGAGCACAAACACACAGAAAAAGGCAGCGACTATCATCTCCACTTTAATGGCAGCAGTTTGCGCTTATGGTGGCAAGCACTTAGGAAGGGCAGAGGAAGAATATTTTTCCTTTTTATAAAAATAATTTCTAGTCCCACAGTCATTAAATTCTCCATCATCCTTTATCTGCTATCCCCTTCTATTTCATTTTCTGTATACTGTATCTAGTTTTCTTTCTCTTTGCTTTTTCTCATTAATATGTATTCATTTTGTTCCCTTTCGTGAATATTCCCTTAATGCTTCCAACAATGTTTTCTTTTTAAATCTACGGTTACCCCTCACCTTTGCGTCTTTTCCTTCCACCTACACCAACAACTTTGCCTCAGCTGCGAATGTCTACATAAAATCTGGGAGAGAGAGAGAGAGAGAGAGAGATGGCAGCTCATTAATTAGCGTACTTATCTCGTGCTGCGTGAACTCCGAGTCTACGGTTCCAGCTCACACCGTGGCAGATATTTAATGTGGGTGATGTCGGTAAATGAGCGTCGTTTCACATGTCTGCCTATGTCTGAACCCAAAAAAGTATACCGACGACATAATTTCGACTTTCACATAAATAACCTTTCCTGCCGACAGTTCTTCGTGATTCGGTGGCATGCGTAAGGTTTAATTTTGGCTGTCACTCTCCCTCTCAGGAATATGTCTGGTTCTGCAGTGGATCTGATACGAAGCGTTACAGGTAAATTCACAGATCTCATTTCCATTACTGCGATTAGGTACTGAAATTCTTTCACTCTGTCTAGTCTCTCTCCTTATTCACCAATACATTACACTTATACAGTATTATTCTTATCTACATTTACTTTCAGATCACACGTACGACATTATTATTCCAAAAATTCTGAATCAGTCTACTTTACTGGTAGGTATATAGCACTATCAGCATAAAATCAGATACGTATACAACTTTCACTACTCATGAAATTCTTTTATATAGTTTACCTTCCACGCCATAGATACGTACATTACAATCTTTCCCAATTTTTCTCTGTTCGCTTTGTCACACACTATTTCCCGATCTTTAAATAAGTTATAATCTTGCAGTCCATCTCCCTCGCATCCTCAAAGACGTGGCTTATTTAAGGAATCGGATATAAAGTATATCCCATCTTATAAAAAAAATCATCACTCTTGCTAAACAGAAAGTTGGCATCTTTCCATCTTGCCTCTCCCTTGTCTAAAATTTCTGCTTCTTCCTCCATTCTATTTCATCTCACGATAACGGGCAGAACTTTCATCTGATATTTGTATCCTGCAACATTTTCAGGCTCCTATACCTCATTGCCAGCTAAATAATATCGTTTGCAGTCAACTGGAAAAAAATAATACAGTTGTCCTGAAAATTAAGGGGTTAATCTTTACAGTATTAAGACTAAGGTTCCAATGACTAACTCAGCTGAATAAAATAGTCTGGCTAAGGAGGAAAAAAAATACTGGTGTCGTCCCGGGGGTAGAAATACCACCTGAAGGTCACACATCTGGTGCCGGCGGGAGCACATGTTCAGAAATAAGCAACAGGCAAGATGCGAGACACAGCTGACCACGGACGCATTTACGTCCGTAAAGGCGCCTTGCCAGCACTTCTTCCATTCCACTGTATTTCCAAAACTATTCCGTCTCAAAATATCTAAAACCAAACGCCTTATGGTAATGTGGAGGAGAGGTGCATATGAACAAAATAACCCCATCGGGCTGTCCTCCACCACCTTGCTGCCCTTCCTCCATCTCACACTACCTTCTTCAGTACCATATACGTCCACCCCGTCGCTTCACCTTATCCTCGGTCTCCCATTCCCCCTCCGCCTTTCACGTATACACTCTTTTATCGTGTACGGTACTCTGTTTTTGTATATTACTTATAAATCCTTGTCGGCAGTTTAAAGGTATAAAGAACATACACGAAAACAAGTATGTCGTATGTCGTTAGTGTGAGTGGAAAGGAGTGAGTGAGTGAGACAAAGTGTGGGCGAGCGCGAGCAAGTAAATGGCTGAGAAGACAAGTAAGTGGGCAGAGTTAGTGGGCAAGAGTGTGAGAGAGTGAGTGGAAAAGTGGTAGAGACACTGAGAGTAAGTGAATGAAAGCCAGTCAGACTGAGTGGACGGTAGTTTGTCTAAGAAAGCTACTAAAGTTCGAAAGGCAGTCTGAACGAGAATCTGAGAGAGTACTGGTGACAAAAAGTGTGAGTTCGTACCATGAATGCAAGACTGTGAATGTGAATGAGTGAAAACATGATAATACTGAAAAAAACGGAAAAAGTTCAGGTTGTTGGCAAAAAAAAAGGGGGGGGGGGAGGAGAACAATATCAGGAGTGAGATTTATAGCAGGCTGAGAGATGAATGAGACCGAGGAAGGGAAAAGAATATCGTCCCATAATATATATCAATCGGGTTTTATCTTTAGGCTTACTTCACCAAAATGTTGACACAGGAGTCATATGGCTGTAAAGGGAGTCTATATACTGGATTAGCTGACAGATTTTCGTTGCTTTCTTATTCTTATATTTTTAACCTGGCATTCAACGGACTAGCTCTACCCCACAAACTGTTATGGACACAATTATAGTGTTGATCGTTTAGCACAGCTGTGAGGTGGAGCCAGGAATATCAAAAACTTGAACGACGAGTGAATGAATGTGTGGCCTGTTTCTACTGGGCACTCTATTGACGGTTCTTCAGTTTTTTTCCTCTCTTGTTTCTGTATCTCAATCCCTCACACTCCACTCAAACAGAAAAAGATGATGATGCTCATGATGATTACTTGCAGACTAATGTTAAGGACAAGTACGTGAGTGAATAATTAGTATAACATCTGTCCTGAAAATCAACAGAATACAGACATGTTGGTGCATTTCACTGCGGTTGGTGCACATGGAATATTTATTGTCTAAAACCACAAGACTGAGTTCAACTGATTGAATTTCGGGCAGTAAGTGGCTTCAAAATCTGTCTTGGGGGAATCCTTTCTTTGGTACTGGAACACAGGATTACACACGATGATTCTGTTAAGTCGAGAGAAATCCTTGCATTCAAAGAGTTAAGTATCGAACCAGTGCAAACTGAACATGACGGCCTCTTACGACAAAAGAGAACAACTCCCTAAATGCGATGACGTATACTCTAGTTTGTTCTCGTTCGTACCGGACGTTATTGTTCTGCTAAGGAGAAACCTATGGTATTGGAGGGGTACGTGATCGACATTATCTACCTCTTTAGCTGGAAGAAGTCTTCATTATGTTGAATAAAAGTTGCCTGGATATAGAAAAAATAGTGTGCAAATGATATTATCGTACTGAAAAGAAAAAAATATCGAAGCTCTACAAGCTTAGCCTGTAATATATGACGTTCCTATTTCCCCCAGTACTCAAGAGCTTAAACCCTTGATTCTGGCAAAGCAAATTCTCATTTTTGTTTGTGTTTCTCTATAAGATTTTGCTCATCTCATGACAGACATTTAAACTGGCGGGGTTAGATGTAGTATATATCAACCATTTCACTTACAGAGGTCTTTCCCAAGTTCAATAAAATCACCTAGAAACCCCAAGAATATAACTGCTACCCCTTGATGACCGCAATCAGCTTAGGAACGACCTCTGGTGGTAGTAAAAGTAGTAGTAGTAGTAGTAGAAGTAGTAGTAGTAGTAGTTGTAGTTGTAGTAGTAGTAGTTGTAGTAGTACTAGTACTAGTAGTAACAAGGTAACCCAGTTTGTCTCGTCGAGCAAACCCATAAATTGCAGGCAAACAAACGCATCTACAGGGCTGTCCCGTGAAATGAATCGATGTTCCTTTGTGGTGGACAACTTCCTGCTAGAACGAGACGCGGGAAAGAGTGTAAAGGTTTGGTTCCTTCATGGACGCAGCATTTGCGTCGCTCCACCCAGCTGACAGGGACACCACGGTAGGCTCAACATCATCCCGTTATTTAGTTGTATGATAACGAACCAGCTTTGCAAATGGTTTCCTGGATTAGGGAAAAATGGTATCCTGGGTTACAGGAAACCATTAAACTTGTCACTCACTTTAAAGTCTCCTAAGGAAGAAATCGGCAACACTACATCAAGTGTGTGAATGATGGTCGTCACTACCTACCATCAACCTTTAGTAGCAATTGGGGTAAGGAGACCTGCATCTATCCCCTCCCGTTTGAACAACCTCGCAAAAAAAATTTCCATGGAAAATAAAATGTATTAGAGGTGCGAGTAATAACAAACCTCGCTCGACCACTTAAGGTCAAAGATCATGATGCCAAATGGAAGCCCATATGAGACTTTCTATATCTTGATAATAGTAAATATCTCTATCTTCAACCAGTTTCAAGTTATAGCCCCCTGAATTTCCGTGACCTTGTGTTTGACCTTTCAAGGTTAGTCAGTGTCAAAGGTCATGGTGTTAGGACTCCATATTATAAATACAATTAATTATAGAAAACATGATAGATAGATAGATAAATAGATAGATGGAGAGAGCTCCAGGGAAGCCTGGGAACGGGAAATGATCTTGCAAGTGTAACTGAGGAAATGTTGACAATACACAGGAAGTAACAAGTCAGGGGATGATATAGGTAGTGTGTCAGCGAGATAGCATACGAACAAAGCCTAGTGACCATAACACACATACACACATACTCACACACAGGTTTCTAGAACATTCCAACAACAGTGTAACACACGTGACACAACCCCTGCTACACCAGAATTTAGGAAGCAGAGCTCAGAAGGAGGCGAGCTATAGAACCGGCAGGTAGTGGAGAGAGTGAACATGAAGAAGGATCCAACTAGACTTACTTAGTATATTAAGTCTCTGTAAGACATACCCTGCTCAACTTAGATTTTCTCTGAAGATAATAAATCAAGATAAACTCCCTGTATTCATCATTTACTCCTACTACAAGAATCGAGAGTCACATTTGGTTGGTAGCGAACGTACGGACCTCGTCTTCGAATCAACAGTGAATTTCTACAAAAGCAGGCGAGGCTCTACAAGATTAGCTTCAGTTCTACAGTGAATTCCTACAAAATACAGCCTACAAGCCTATGAGCCTACAAGTCTACAAAACAACTCTATAATCTTCACGTAAACTTCAAGCAGCAGCAAGAAGAATAAAAAACAAAGCAAGTAAAGAAAAAGAAAGACTAAAGCAACAAGCACACAAAACCCCAACACTCCCTCCCGCCTACCTCCATCGCTGACGCAGAGGTCAAGACACACAGCAAAACACCAGAGCCACATTTATAACGCATCTTACTCACCTTTCTTCACCCAGGTTACGCATCGCTACTCAGTTACTCACCACAGCTACCAGTGTGGGAAGCCGACGTCACCATGTGCTGAGGTGACATCACCAAGCGAGTTTGCTGACAAAAGGCCACGCCAAGCAACGTGTGACTGACACCAGGCACTTCTCATCCACTACTCATTACTCATTATTCACATAGCTCCTACTCTTACTCATTTATTTCCACAGTATTGAGTTGGAAATTCGACGTTCTACGCTGAGGTTTGCCTGTGACAGCTGTTAACCACCACAAGCACCAGGCCATGGAATTTCCTGAGTAATATCGTCCATCAACACAGCACTAGAATTATCAAGAGATCTTCAATCAACCCTGCATTTTTCTTCTGAGATCGACAGTTGCATCGACACGCCTCTCCGATCTGTATCAAGTGGGTGAAATTATACTTACTCATTTCTTCTCAGTGCTAAAATTAGGTATATTCAACTCCTTCACTTATTTCTATATATACACTTATACACTCACTATCTATCATTTATTACAACTCATTTACTCATCTATTTAGTTAAGACATAAACAAAAGGCGTATTTCTTTGTCACGGGGTTTTTAAAATAAATGCAAATATTAAATGATAATGTTCAATAATATTGAAGAACAGGGACAATGATTGTCTTGCTAAATCAAGCAGTGATTACTTTATACCGGCTTGCTTCGCCGATTTTCTCAGAACGAGAATTTATAAACTTTCTCAACAGTACACAGCAGAGACTAATTACTCACAAATGCTGATTATTAGTACTGTTAGCCGCTGGAGAAAGTTACTTCACCCCTGACAATAAATAACTAATACTATTAATAATATCAGGCTCTTGCTGATGCGTAACTCCTAGAAGGCACAACGGATTTTAAGTTTAATACAACAAGACTGGCCTAAGAACCAGTTATGAATGACAAACGTTTATGCAAGCTAGGAGCTATAAGGGAAATAAACCTAACTGTGGAGAAATGAAACACGAGTTTACATTACATTAAGCTCAAGAAAAAGAACTGTTAAATTTATTGATTACAAAGAAATAAATTTAACGTTACATTTCAAATGAATTCAAATAAAGAGATCGCACTCACTCACTCACTCAAAAGCTAAATTCTTACGCCTAGGAAAAGCACCTTAACTAAACTCTTAAGTCTAGGAAAACGAAAAGGAAATACTGATCAATGAATGTAGTGTATCACCAACGAAGGGTGGGAGCCTGGAGACTGTAGTCTAGTGGAGTCTGGGTGCTAGCTGATCTCTCACTGCTGGAGCACAGAACTTCACTCTGTCACAACAGACACTTGACTGACTAACTCGTGGGAAAGAAAGAAGCGCTGTGGCCGCATTTTTTTTAATGGCTAGAGTGAGCGAAACGTGCCCAAAACAAATCGCTCAGCGGAAGCGCTAATGTCTCACACAAAGACGATCACTTTTGACAATGAAAAATTGATTTGAAAAGACTCCCGACCGAATAAGCGGTTAACTGAACGATAAACTGGGATTCCACTTGAGTTCGTGGTTTCCCACAAAAGCCAATGTCACTAGCCAACTCGTGACATTACGCCCCATGAAAATCAAATCTTTCTTTCTTCAGAAAAAAGATTTCAATATACATACATATAAATCCTAACTCAGTCACACAAGATGCACACTGTGGTGTGTGTGCTATCCTGCTACAGGAGAAAATCACTATCGCCAATGAGTGTAAAAACCTCGTATTTACGTTAATAGAGGCAAGCTTGAGCGAAAATACTCTGTGACGACAGTGAAAATCCTGTACTCAGGTCAAACTGAGCAAAAGTTCGCTACATTTACATTAACAACTAATTGTTATGTAGCATAATGTATGTAACACATGGTGTAGGTGTGACAGTTGTGGTGTAACTGTACCTACGTATAAAATCACATAATACAAATTTATAGTAAATAATGACGACGAGGCAGAAGAGAAAGGGAGGCAGCATGCGACAGGAACGGCCAGCTGATCTGCATGGCAATGCTGCACCCGCCAGGTACACCTGCGAAAGGAATTAAGGTGGAGCATCAAAACTGTTATTTCTCTCTCTCTCTCTCTGCCTAGCAATCAGTACTTATGTCATTATCAACCAGGAAACGTAATTCTTGAATTCATAAATTGCTTAGAACCCTTATAGCTTACTGGTTAACGCTTATTAACTAGGAAATGTGCCAGTTCTTGAATTACTCAAATCTCTTAGAACGAGCAGTTTACTAGTTAACCTAACATTATTAACCAGGAAACGTGCCAGTTCTTGAATTCACAAATTGCTTAGAACAGGCAGTTTACTGGTTAACCTAACTCTACACTCACAACTAATACAGGAAGCTGAGAATCGCTACGCAATCTCGGGCAGGTCACGTTTTAACACCCACCGTGGGTGTGAACACTCATGTGGGTAATGTGCATTCTCTGGGAATCCTCAGAGAGGCCCACAGCTCGAGACGTTCCACAAGGTAATTCGTACACAGCCTCGGACTGTCTCTGCAGGGTTCTCAAACTTCCCCCTTAACTTATGGTATACATGTATGTACAGGCCCTGGATATACTGTGTCCTGTGGGGCCAACGAGTGAGACGTCAGGTCTACACTTTTAACTGGGAACCAGGCTGGTCCTTGGATTACTCAAATCTCTGAAAACGCCTATCTACGGAACCCAGCATACAACAGTTGCTAGTTAGTAAACAGTTAGTAGGTGAGACATCAGGTCTACACCCACATTACCACTACCCTGTCTCTCAACTGACTCAGAGATTACGGGTGTGGTTACAAACGGCACAGGAAGGACATGTCCCTGATTAGTGGTGTTACTTTGACACACACTGCAGGAATGCACAAAACTACCTATGTCTCGTCCCATCCCTGGCCAGAAAAAGTCAGCTCGGATACGGCCCTGGGTCTTCCTTTTGCCCAGGTGAACTCCTGAGGCTGAACAATGACCCCATTCTAACACTGCTTGGCGGTGCTTGGCGGGAACGACAAACTGCAGTTGAACCTTGCCCTCGGGTGTTCGTGACTCACGGTAGAGCCGTCCTTGTTTGCGAAGGAACTTGGCTCGACCTCCCCGTGAATACTTAATCACTCGACCCTTTTGTTTCTTTCGCACGGCAGCAAGTGTCAGGTCAGAATGTTGTTCTTGAAAAACAAGTTGGCTACACATCAGATCTTGTGGCGATTCAATGGTCACTGGGGTGACACAATCTGGAGCCTCAGTCATGGCTCGTGTTACTGTAGCCGAAGTCTGAGTAGCATCATCTTCGGTGCAAATACCCTTGACACCGGGATTATTGCCTATTATTAGGTCAAATAAGGGTTCTGGCATGACAACTGCGAGTGTCGTACCAGTATAAAATGGAGATGCCACCTGGATACATGCCTCAGGGAACAATCTCGCTGATCCATCAATAAGGTTTGCATGGATCTGTCGACCTGTATACTGCTCAGGCCGAACTAAACTCTGCTTGACAGAGCAACCTGAGGAACCATTATCTCTCAGGACCTTCACAGGAATGCCTTCCACAAACCCTAGCTGAACAAGGAAGGTACTGTCACCTGTGGGAGTGCCTGTGGAGGAAGCAGCTAGCCACTCATGAGGCTGCTGAATAACTGATGCGGCAAACATGGTGCCTTGAGACTTAGAAACTTGAGGGGTCATACTCACTGCCTGTGGAGATGGAACATTGGCCATCTGTGGAGGGGGGTTCACTGTCACTGTGGGACTAGTGAACTGTGGGTGAGTACCCGTACTGGTAGGGACGTCACCACCGTGCTGCTGCTGAGGAATGAAGCCTGCGTTTGCTTCCTGCCTCCTATGAGCTGGTGGAGAAAAAGTTTGTCCCGACAGTCGGTTGCGTGGCTAATACTGCTGCTGGTTAGGGTACCTGTTGTACCTCTTCCACTCAGGTTTCTGAGTGTTTTGCCCCTGGTCCTTCCACTGCGGTTTTGGACCTTCACCATTATTCTGAAAACGGCCTTTTTGCTGGGGTTCAATCTGAGATGGTTTCCCAGATTTATCAGCTTTACTGTTCCAGGTATGCTGCTTGCGAGTTTGATACCAGTATGCAGTAAAATATGCGTCAGCCTTTTCCACGATTTGGCTGGCATCTTTCACCTGGCAGATCTTAAGCTGTGCTATGAGCTCAGCAGGCCACGACCTCTCTAGCTGTGTACGCAGCATAAGGTCAATTATCCCCTCACGCGTGGAAGGAGTTTCATCTTTCTCCATCCACTCACGTAAGTAAGCAGTGAGACGGTCGAGGAACTGAACAGCTGTCTCCTTGTCTTGGAGACAAGCTCGCATGAACTGAACTTTGGCATTGTCTACTGTGAGACCATACGCCTTAATGAGTGCAGCTTTCATCATTTCATACGTGAGATTGTCTCCACGAATTCTGTGGAGAATTTCGAGGGCAGGGCCCTCAAATAAACTAAGAAATTGGATCCGCTTAGCTGCCTCATCCAGTTGATATATGTCTGCCATGTCCTCAAAACGAGCTATGTACAGCTCGATTCGCTCGCCTTCCTTGTATGAAGGAAGCTTGATGCGTGGGGTCGCCAGGACATGAGCAGGGAGAGCGCTAGTGGAGCTTGGGTTAACTGCACCAGATGTGTCTGAAGCCAAGGAATCTCGCTTGAGCTTCAGCACTTCAAGTTCATGTTTTTCGTGTGCTTCTCGCTCGGCACGTTCGTGTTCTCGTTCTCTCTCTCGTTCCTCACGCTGTTCTCGCTCATGTTCTAAGTCGAATTCGCGTTGTTTCTGCTCGTGTTCGCGCTGTTCTCGCTCATGTTCGCGTTGGATTCTACGCTCGTCACGAGCATCTTTCTCACGTTCCTGCTCGATATTAAACCGTAAGAGGACGTAGGTTTGAATTTTATCTGGGTCAGTGAGGGCCATATCTTTCGCTTCCTGTACATAGACACTGGCTGCCATTATGCTAGCTCAATCTAAATAACTAGCAACTCAGTACTGACTGCTGCTTCGCAAACGAATGCTAATAACACAAGTAAAGAATACAGACACAAGCTAGTGGTGACCAGTCTTATCTAGTTAACTGGCAAAGAATAAAGCAAAAATGCAAATGACTGGGAAGACTCAATAATTAACACAATGGGTACGGTGACTTCCCAGGAGCGAATAAAATCGTCTGGCGTTACAAAGAATAAAGTACTAAATAGAGTTAAGTACTCTATGGATTAATAAAGCAGAATTCACTTGCTAAACTAACGGTAAACACCAGTAAGCTTGTGCCTATAAACTTTAATGATAAATACCTAAATATGAGCGGGTGAGTATTATCTGGTGAATAGCTTTAGAGCTAAGAGTTAATATCCTGGAATGAGGTCGCCAATTGTCACGGGTTTTTAAAATAAATGCAAATATTAAATGATAATTTTCAATAATATTGAAGAGCAGGGACAATGATTGTCTTGCTAAATCAAGCAGTGATTACTTTATACCGGCTTGCTTCGCCGATTTTCTCGGAACGAGAATTTATAAACTTTCTCAACAGTACACAGCAGAGACTAATTACCCACAAATGCTGATTATTAGTACTGTTAGCCTCTGGAGAAAGTTACTTCACCCCTGACAATAAATAACTAATACTATTAATAATATCAGGTTCTTGCTGATGCGTAACTCCTAGAAGGCACAACGGATTTTAAGTTTAATACAACAAGACTGGCCTAAGAACCAGTTATGAATGGCAAACGTTTATGCAAGCTAGGAACTATAAGGGAAAGAAGCTTAATTGTGGAGAAATGAAACACGAGTTTACATTACATTAAGCTCAAGAAAAAGAACTGTTAAATTTATTGATTACAAAGAAATAAATTTACCGTTACATTTCAAATGAATTCAAATAAAGAGATCGCACTCACTCACTCACTCAAAAGCTAAATTCTTACGCCTAGGAAAAGCACCTTAACTAAACTCTTAAGTCTAGGAAAATGAAAATGAAATACTGGTCAATGAATGTAGTGTATCACCAACGAAGGGTGGGAGCCTGGAGAACTGTAGTCTAGTGGAGTCTGGGTGCTAGCTGACCTCTCACTGCTGGAGCACAGAACCTCACTCTGTCACAACAGACACTTGACTGACTAACTCGTGGGAAAGAAAGAAGTGCTGTGGCAGCATTTTTTTTAATGGCTAGAGTGAGCGAAACACACCCAAAACAAATCGCTCAGCGGAAGCGCTAATGTCTCACACAAAGACGATCACTTATGACAATGAAAAATTGATTTGAAAAGACTCCCGACCGAATGAGCGGTTAAGTGAACGATAAACTGGGATTCCACTTGAGTTCGTGGTTTCCCACAAAAGCCAATGTCACTAGCCGACTCGTGACATTCTTAACACCAGACCTTAATGACAGGGATATTTTCGCCACCACCCACGTTAATACCAGATGAAAAACAATTAGCTCCAACAACAGATTCACAATTAGGAAAGCACCAAGGCAACACACCCATTGTACAAACCTCAACACAAACTAAAGATCAAGAAACAAATGCGTCAGTTCCAGATGATGAGTGGGAAACCCCCTCTGACGTAGGAAGTGAGGACTTTGTCACTGACTTGCACACGTATGCCAATACACTTAACAGGGTTCACCGTTCCGGCCGAACCTATTCCACCATTCCCTCACACAACGATAAACAAGTCCAAGTTAAATTAACAGAGCAAACAGTGAAAATGAATAACGAAACAAATACTGCGGATCAAATTTCCCCACATCATGTTTATGTTTACCATGAAGATAAAACTGCCCCAAAATTCTCTGGCACAGAAAAAGATCATATTGACGTCATTTCATTGGTCAGCCAGTGCGAACAAATGTTCATCAAGTGCCACATCCTCGATGAACAAGAGAAAATTGCCATTTTTTCATCTTGCATAAGCCAGGAGAGATGTCCAGCAAGCAATTTATTGAGATCAGATAGGCTCCTCAAGGCTAGGACATATGATGATTTTAAAACTGAATTTTTGAAGAAATTTTCTAGAGGTATGAACTTCTTGTCAGGTATAATTCCAGAATTACATAAGATTGTAGATCTTGTAAGGGAGCACACTACAAACCATGTGCTCAGTGAAATAGCTGCTGATGTCTCCACAATCAAAAGAACATTGTTAGTTACTTTGGAAAACTCAAATTGGATAACAGATGATGGAACGATGTCCCCAGACCTCGTTGTGGACATCATTGGTTATGTAGCTGCCTTGTGTAAATTACCTGATAGGACCCTTAAGATCGCCAAGACATGTGCTTACTAGCCTTAATGAACGAGGTAGAGATGCAGTGCAGTAAACATGTATGGTCGACACACCCGCACATTCTAGTAGAATGAGAGTACCTGAGACAGTATCAGCTGTGAAAACATCTACACCGACCCCAAACAGAGAACAAAATCGATCGCGACCCGAAAGCAGGCAGAGCAAACAACTAAACGTGACGAGGGTTCGATCACAAACACCAGGCTACAGGCAGTTTCATAAGTTTACGCGCAGCCCGAGCAGTTCTCGTGCCACAAACAACACTACACATGGGAAGTCACCTCTTAGGTCACAATCAAGAAATAGGTCCATTCTATGCCATTATTGTGCAAAACCAGGACACACAAGGTATGAATGCTTTATCAAAACAAAAGAGGATAGACAAAAGACACAAGGATTTGGTCCTTACTGTAGGCATCATAGATGCCAAGGGCACTGGACCAGTAACTGCAAAACAGTAGAAAAAATTGTGTCTATGTTCAAATCGGGGGATGACCAAGTCATGACAAAAAAAGAACAAACGTAAAGAAAAGCAAGTCTAAAATTCACATAGGAGGCATGTTGGGAAATGAGTGTATCTTGATACCAGCGGTATGTGAGGATCAAAACGTTTCCTTATTTTTAGACACAGGCTCTCCAGTGAACTTAATAACACATGAAGAAATAAATAGAATTCTTAAAAATAAGAAGAAAGTAACTTTTCTGGAAGAAGCTGATTTAGATTTATATAAGGTAGATGGAAAAAAAATTACAGTAAAAGGTATGACAAGGTTAAATATCAGTTTCACAGAGACTACAAGACCATTCTCTGCATTTTTCTGTATCGTTGAAAACTTAGCAATTAAAGCTCATATGTTACTGGGCTTAAGATCCATGAGAGCAGAGAACATAACTATACTTCCACAAATGAATGGAATAGACTTTGACAATGAATTCATAGAGGAAATACCATCAGAGCCCTCACCGATTAGTAAAAGAGAACCAAAAAGAATTGGTAATATTAAAAGCTTAGACAAACATACACAAACAGATGAGAGTAAAAACCCATGTGGGACTTCTTATGTGTTGACTGAATGTTTACTATCTTCAACTAGTTTTGAGTTTAGCCCCCTGAATATGTGACCTTGAGTTTGAGCTTTCACGGTCACTTAAGGTCAAAGGACACGGTAACAATTAAAAGCCCATATATGAGTTCCTACATGTTGATAATAGTAAATACTTATCAGTAACCAGTTTCGAGTTATAGCCCCCTGAATATCCGTGACCTTGTGTTTGACCTTTCAAGGTCACTCAAGGTCAAAGGTCTTGTTGCCAAATGAAAGCCCATACGGGAGTTCCTGCATGCTGACAACAGTAAATATATCTATCTTCAACCGGTTTCAAGTTATAGTTCTCTGAAAATCGGTGACCTTGATATTTACCTTTCAAGGTCACTCTTTACCTCAAAAATTTTATAACTTTCTTTTGAGACCAGTGCCCACATATCCTGAAATTTTAATGTAAAATCATTCAGCCATTTTTCCGCAATGATGCTAACAAACAAAGAAACAAACAAAATCGAACAAATAAACAAACAAACTCGACCAAAAACAACACCTCGCTGGACTCCGTCCCGGGCGAGGTAAAAATACGTCACAGGTCGGTACAACTCTGGTAATCAATTGAACCTTACGTCCGATGATTTCATTCAGCTGAGAATTAGCCATAGAAACCTGAGTGTCAATACTACTGCCATCAGCGGCCTCATCAGTGGAGCAATTCTAGCTTTGTTTTCCCTCTACCACAGAAAGAGTATATTCCATTAAGACTGAGTCACAGGAGCCTGTGAGAATCAAAACAGACAAAAAGAAATACTTTTCTTTACAAGTAACCTCTGATACTGGGATTCACCGTCGATGTTAGTGAAGAGTGTGACCATTATTCTATTCCTACTTATCCAATTCTTAGTAGATAGGTAACTAAGGCCCGTTTATAGTTACGTAGATCAATTCATGTCAGTCTGGGGCCATTCAGGCTCTGGTAGTCCATTAACATCAATTCAGGTCAACATAGGTCCAATCCAGTCAATCTTGTTCAACACGTTCAGTTCTTAGCAGATCAGTTCATGTCTGCTTCATACCAGTCAGATTAAGTTACCCACATACCCCAGGCTCTCTGAAGTTAGTAAGATCGATTCTGATTGTCCCAGATATTAGCTCCATCGATATAATAGTATTTATATATATTTTTTTATACATGACAGTTTAGTTCTTTCAGGTTCCCTAATGCCACCAAATCCTATAGACCAATGAGACCATGAATGCCTATGTTTCGATGTACTGGTTATTGAAAAGGCAAACATTTCGTGAAATCCCGTACTGTCACCAAATTACCTCCATATATGTTTGAGGTGAGCATCGTACATGAGTATACAACCTCTCATGCCGTGAGCAAATTTCGCATTTCAATTGGCTCAGAAATAATTTGTTGTCTTCTCTCCTCCATGACAAACAATCCTAACCGGTATTGCATTTCTAAAAGTAAAATTTCTTTTTTTGCCTCGTGTTTCCAAATTTCTCTCCTCTCTGTACCTTACACATGCGACCAAATAAAACTTGAAAACTGGTCGTCCGAAAATGACGATATGAATATGCAGAACACGCCACTTGGGTAACAGAGGGAAGTTTGCGATGTAGTTGGCAAGGTTCTGTGTGACAGACAGACAGACAGACAGACAGAGAAACTGGGGTAAATGGTCAGTTAGCGTACTCATCCCGTGTTGCATGAGCCAATAAGTCTACGGGTCGTGCCCACATAATTTAACATCTAGTACTGGTGATGCATTATCTAGATATGGTGATTGCTACAGTTTGCCTAATCTTTAAAAAGATTGAAAATTAAGACAGAATCAAAGATTACTAACACGGTAGATGGACTAAAGTATTAGTAAGTGTAAAGTGCAAAACACTGGCAGTAAAAGCGAAAAAGCCATCTACACCATGAACAACACTCAGCTTTAGAATGTCGTTGTTGTTGTAGCTGTTTTTGTTGTTACTGTTGCTTAATACTGGAATTTCTGGCCGAGCAGACACCTAATCCACAAGTAAGCAACTCTTCCTGCAAGCACGTAACAGAGCATATGTATATAATATGTAGGGAACCGGCACCCCCTTCTGGAAGACAGCGCCTCGCATGGTCAGATCAGAGTCTTTCCCCACGACTAGGTGCAGGAAAATACGAGAAGGATTGACTCCCGGGGTAGCGCCAGTGTATTGTGGCTTAAGAAAATTAAAAGGGTGCGGAGAGACTTCTCTGCCATCTTTGTTTTATTCTTAGGGTAAAAACGTGAAATCTTCCTTTGTTCTGTGTGGTCCTCCCTGCTGCAAGTGTCTCTGCGTCATTCTGTCTGAAGATGTAATATACGAAAGTGCCTGCTATCCCTATTTCCCTTTCTCCTGTGGTCGATTTTGATTATATATATATATATATATATATATATATATATATATATATATATATATCACATCACCTAATCCTGTGTTGCCCCATGAGGAGCGTAGGAACCCGGGGCTAGACAAGTTGGTCCTGACATTTAAGATGAGAGTGACCAGCCTCACTCATCCCTGAGTGGCATTACGTGAGCAATAAACCCCAACCATCCCTTGGATATAAACCTGCACCGGCTCAATCCGATTGGAGCACCATAATTACCCACTAAACCACCAGGCGCCATAATTTGGTTATATGGTTACCACCCAGCGTAGTAAATGGTTTCCTGGTGTACAGGAAACCATTTGGGGGGTCACTCAGTGTACAGTCACTCACAGGCAGAAGGAAGAGGATATATATATATATATATATATATATATATATATATAAAGAACCGCTCGCCTCCTCTTCCACATCCTCTACTACTACCTAACCCCCGTAGGTCTTGCCCACACTCTTCCTTTTGGTACCCCGTCACTGCGAACACCAACGCCGTCTACCAGTACCACAGGGGAAAGAAGTTAATAGCAGGCAAATTTACTGTGCTGTTTTCATGTACTGGCTGCTTACGAGCGACACTTTCTTTACCCAATTCCTCTCCGTCTATGACTGTGAGGCAGAGTGCAGGCATCCATCTGTTATAAGTTTAGTACACAAACCACAATACTGCTATTAACTGTAGCCCTTACAGGAAATAATGTGCTCACTGAGCTTTATCTTATAAATGACAACTTAGAATACTAACATGAGGCAACCTTCACCACAGTCCTATCCACAACACATTTTCTGCTGTCCATCCACTCGACTCATTTATCGATAACAATGGATGAATTTTTTCCTAAATCACGGGTTTCTATTCAACAGCTCTCTTTCTTCACGCAGTTCTATGCATAATTCCCTATTCTCATTTTCCTCTGCCACCCAGTGCTCTGCAATTAATCCCCTATTTTCTGTTTTCTTCAAATCCTCACAGTCATTACTTGTTCCCTCTCCTTATAACCTCAACGATACTCTCTCATCTATTCCCAAAGTTCATCCTTTTCCTTTGTGCTCATTTCACAACCTGATTCAAATGCACTGTCACTTACCTCTCGTTGTTTACTTTCGTTGTAACCCACATCAACCATGCACTAACCTCTGTGTGCCCAGTCACATTGTTCCATAACTCCTCCCTCATCAGTATTGTACTGACCGAGCCAATGTATGACCCGCCTGCACTATAGGTGCAGAAAACTTTAAACGAACGAACGTGTATTGTACTCCCTCTTAGGTCTTATTCTTCGTCACACTCAGAGCCATTACTTACGCCCAGTTTCGTTGCACAAAGCACACCACCAACTGCACACCCTTTTCCATCTTAATTAAATTACCGGCGTCCACACATGAAAGTGTGGAAAGTATCCGAGAAACAGTGCTTGCTGATACAATTATAGTTTCCTAACGATGTGCATTGGTTCGCTGGTGCTGACAGTATTCGCGAGATAACCTAGTTTTAGTGGTCCATTTTTTTTTTTTTTTTTTTTTTTTTTTTTTTAATGCGAGGAAGAAGGAACCAAAGGCCATGGCCCGCAGTAACAGTTCCTTCCAAGAGAAAAACAAAATACAATAGAGAGCCAAATTCAAGATCCGATCATTTTGAGATGCCTGGACACACTGCGTTTGAAAGACTGGAGATCATAGGCAGCAGGAAATACAGACAGAGGGAGACAGTTCCAGAGCTGACCTGTTGCATAAATGAAAGACTGGGAGTAACGGTTAACTCTTGCATTAGAGAGCTGGACAGAAAAGGGATGAGAGTTTGCTGCCAGACGGGTGCTACGCGCCCGTCGTAGAGGTGGAGGAATGCAAACAGACAGTTCAGAGGAGCAGTGACCATTAAAGTAGCGATAGAAAAGAGATTTGGGGCTTTAGGGCTTTTTCCAGCAATATATTGGCAGGAAAAAAGAATCCATTTAAGTAACACCCAGTATTTTCCCTATCTGCAGAGTTTAAAAGTGACACAACGCACCCGTGTTGTTCCTGGGTGAAGTAGGAAATTAATCGCTGTTAAAACTGTTAAGTATTTTCTTCAGTCGTCCTTTCGGTTTTGGTGTGTTATGATAGCACAGAAAGTTATGGACGAGTCCAGGGCCGGGAGACTGGGATTACAGTGCACCGGAAATATGGGAAACGAGAGAGAGAGAGAGAGAGAGAGAGAGAGAGAGAGAGAGAGAGAGATGGAAGTGGTGGTTCGAAAGCAAAAAAAATATATATATATCAAAATTCAAAATTATTCCATCAGGAACAAATCGTGATGAATGGAATGGATGTTCGATGAGAATAGGATAACATTACCGGAACATTTTGTATATAGAGTCGTGGCTGTTACCTAAATCCCACCCTCAATAGTCGAAGCTGCCAGTATTCATTTGTAAGGGATTCTGTAATACTAGTAACTCGTTCACAAAGTTAATGCGTCCTTTTTATGTCTTTCTATTATCAGACTATCTTATCCAGCTCAAAACCTTTTACGAACTGGAGAGGTCAAATATACCCTTTATTCACACCCTCACAACGATAGGTGCGACGGAGATACTTAGATTATCTGGAAATAGAATAAATAAAAGGGTGTTATAGTTGTGAATAGGACGATAAACACTACTCCCACAGTGGTAACTACGATCATTTCTTGTGTATTGAACAGAGATACTTTTGCTTCATCACTCAGGCTTTTATGATTCATTTTTAGCTGGACAGAATCGCCTAGCGTTTACTGGAACAGAATACTATATTATTCATATTAATGACAGGGTTACAGGTGACAGTGTTAACTCTCTCAGACTCCTAATACTTACACTCTCCTAAATAAAATTGTTTGGTGGTAACTGAACGAGAATACTACCGTTGCCCTGACCATGCGAACGCTGTGTAAGTAAGAACACTAAACAAATGTGAGGCGCATCAATAAGTAGTACATTGACTGGTCCATCCAGTTTCTTTGACCTTATAGTAGCTTCCCCAGTACTATGACGTAATAAATTATTAATACATGCATGCCAACTTCCGACCGTTCTACCTCAAAAAAAAAAAAAAAAAAAAAATCTCAGTACCACAGATTTCTTGTGCACTTTCAGTACTAAAAAAAGCAATGTCAACATAAACTCTTAGTGTATCATTTACCTGCTGTCTTTATCTCTCTGTACATATAAGGAAGTACAGCTATTTTGCGTAATAACCTACGAAATTATGATGAAATATACCACACATCGGCACAACACCTACCATACGAGAGGCACTGCCGTCCAAACTATCTGTTTATATTCGGAAATAAACCCTGTATTTTGACTGGCTGCTGGGAAAAAAAAAAAAAAAAAATGGCGGAATGGATAGGCCAATGAAAACTCGAGATCTGGAGTGAATGTCCCGAACACACACACTTTCCCACATTCGTATCGCTTTTTTCTATTTTCCTTTGCGGTTTTGTATTTTCTCTCTCTCTCTCTCTCTCTCTCTCTCTCTCTCTCTCTCTCTCTCTCTCTCTCCACGCAGCACATATGCATAAATTAAAATTCGCTGCTGCAGCCAGCCCCAGTCTGGTATTCTGTTTTGTACTACTGCTGTGGTAGTAGGCAATACAAATTCCGTTTTCCACTTCTTATTCTTTTAGTTTGATTCTCATTGGGTCAAGCATCAAGAGTGGTGCATACGTCAAGACTGACCTAAGTAAATACATCTGGTGGGATTAACTTCTCTTAATCCTTGACTCAGGTGACCACTGGACTAGCAGGGAATGATATTCATATCACCTGAACTGTACTGTACCGAGGCCACCGGGAGACAAGGCCTATTATCTTGGTCCGTGACGTCACTAACTTGGGTCCGACCGTCCGACGCTCCTCTCCCCAACTCACTCTCGAGCTCACTGAACCTTACTTGTTCCGTCTACACACTTACATGTATTTGTTCCTCAAATAATTTATGTGGACATTAGGCTATGAATATAAACTAGATATATATTTTAAAATCATGCCTGTTTTATTAAGCTAAGCATAATACAAGAGCCGATAAATAAGTCATAAAACATATATGATTTCCACTTTTATTGACATACACATCATCACCATACTTATTATCAACATCAACTGTTTACATTTATAATTCAGTCGTCCACTTCACTTTTCACACAAAACAAACTCATCACGTTTTACCTCTCACATTAATATCCACCGCATCACTCCATAGTCCACTTTAATTCTCATTATAATCCACTTAACACTCCTGCCCTCATCAATCACCACCACATCAATCTACCCTCCACTGTGTCTCATTATATCCATTACTCCACTATATTGCAGCACTAAAGTGGTGTCACATGAGCGATATAGTACTGCAATGTAATGGATGTAATGAGATACAGTGGAGGGTGGATTGATGTGGTGGTGATTGATGAGGGTAGTAGTGTTAAGTTTAAGTGGATTATAATCAGTGGTCTGTGGAGTGATGCGGTGGATATTAATGTGAGAGGTAAAACGTGATGAGTTTGTATGAAAAGTGAAGTGGGCGATTGAATTATAAATGTACGACTAAACAGTTGATGTTGATAATAAGTATGGTGATGATATGTATGCCAATAAAAGTGGAAATCATATATATTTCATGACTTATTTATCGGCTCTTGTATTTGCTTAGCTTAATAAAACAGGCATGATTTAAAAATATATATCAAGTTTATATTCATAGCCTAATGTCCACATAAATTATTTGAGGAACAAATACATGTAAGTGTGAGTTGGGGAGAGGAGCGTCGGACCCAAGTTGTGACGTCACGGACCGAGCTAACAGGCCTTGTCTCCCGGTGGCCTTGACTGTACTGCATAGAAAGGATTTTTCCATTAAGAAAAAAAAAAAAAAAAAAAAAACGGCGTAAAGCTATTCACCCTGAAAATTCTCACCTAAAAAAGTGGGGGGCAAAAAAGATACTCTGTCCCCCAGGCTCCAAAGTGTGTGTATGTGGACGGGGGGGGGGGGGGACACGTCCTCCTGTCCCCCATTCAAACGAGGCCCCTGGCACACATGTTTATATCTGCATACCCTCTAAAATGTAGTCTGAGGTGATCAAAAGGGCTTCATGCAGTCTTCAAAAATTCTGCTTGTTTCAGTGATATGTAACAATAATTGTGCACTGTTTGTTTACAACTGGCTACAGGGTGACAGGATGTGGCTCAGGGGACAGCAAGGCCATTTTTACACCTCATCAGGATTCAAGTACAAAACTTCATTAGAGCTCTAATATTAACCACATGATCTAAGGTGATAAAGGAAGTTGCTAAGTTATAACTGGTTATTTTTTCTCGAGGGTTTTATAATATTTAGTCTAGCTTTCAATTTCAAAGGAAATTATTGCTCCCTCATAAATATTTTTGGAAACAGATAATATTGTTTAATATATAAGTGGAAAAATTAGGAAAACTGTATTGTCATACAAGAACTACTCCAAAAGTCCCTTTCAGGATTTCCCCAAAATTTTCACACGGGGGACAAACTGCCCCCCCTGCCTCCCCAGTGGCTACGTGTATGGTGCGAAGTAGGTAGTTTGCTGCTAGAGTTTAAAATTAAGTAAAAAAAAAAAATGCAGTCACCTCTTCACTATGATGACGTTTGCTTTTCTTCCCTGGTCCAGACTATTTTATTCAGTTTTTACGATCAGGAGGAGATAGGTATGGTTTCTTTTTTTTTTTTCTTTTCTTACTGTCCTGAATAAAACCACTCCGTGACTGCAATAATAAAATTTACACATACTTAATCGTACTGATGGGTTCACGCTCGTATAACCAGAAGTCGTCCTTGCTGTCTGGATAATGCCGAAGAAGGAGATACCGCCGTTTGTTCAGCGAAATATATTTTATTATATTCTTACCATCACTAGATATTTTCATTCTGCATAGGACAGATTATAAATATAAATGGCTTAATGAAGGACACATTATATCGAACACCTTCAGTTAAAAGTCTCTTCAAAAGTGAACATAATCGTTTTGGTGTAGAAGCAAAGGAAAATTTGATATGCCATCGGAGTGAAGCGGGAATCCCATTTAATCTGACATTTTGTTTTATGTTGATACTAGATGATTACAATCCTTATCAGAAAACTCCCCAAAAGAAAACGAGTAAATAAATACTGTACGTCACTTGAACAATTCGAGAAACCAATTCAGAAGTTCACAAAATCTTCTGAAAGGATCAAAAACAAAAATAACCACTACGTCATCTAAGCGGTAAAGGGGACCGGGGCTGAGATGGATGGTGGCGTGAGGGAAGTGACACAGGACGTAAGTCTCTTGGGGCTTTTCAGATATTAGTCGATACTGCAGCTGCACTGGAGGAGCCGCCTTCCGTTGCACATTCCTGTTCACTGGGCAGGCTTATCGACTGATACATAGATAATTTTTTATTACCATATTTTTGTTGCCACCAAACATTTTTCATATTTGTTTTTGCATGTAGTAATAGACGGCTATACGTAACTACGTATAGCCGTCTATTACCTCTCCAGTAAGTGAGGTAGGAAAACTAAAAAAATGAAAAATACGTCCTCGGTGGGTAGGGTTTAAATATAAAGGAAGAAAATTCGAAACCAAAAAAAATATTATAGGAGGAGGATGAAGTATCTTGAGTGAGAGAACACATGACAGCGATAATGTGATCTATCAAGGCCTCCAGAGATTATCACTCTACCCTTATCTGTATTAACATCTAGATAACGCCAATTATAGACATTCACATATATCGAGGTTCTAATTCGATCAATATTTTTTAACCCCGCAAAGCCAAAGTGAATGTCGTGTGTGTGTGTGTGTGTGTGTGTGTGTGTGTGTGTGTGTGTGTGTGTGTGTGTGTATAAAATCTCATACAGTGCCCAGATCGTTTTATCTTTACAACAGTTTTAAACACAGTGCTAGCATGTAGCTATGTTTCTTTACAATTGAATCATTCACTGCATTTTGACATGAAGCCATATTAACCTAATATTATGACAGTCACACGAACCTACATCATGTGGTTATTGGGATGTAAATTCAGAGACGAATATGAAAGAAAATAATTTTTCTACTTAAACTTCAAAATTCTACAGTGAATCAGTCCACAGTCATCTTCAAGGCTATGGTCGCGTTCTTTCTCATTGTATATAAATCCAACAGTGACAAGGGGCAGACTCAGCTGAATCCCACCTCTCCTTTCCCCGTCCTTCCCAACCACCCTCCATTCCCATCCCTTCTCATCCTCCGGTAACGAACTTCCTCGTCCCACTCCTCACTCACCCTCCATTTGTGTCGCCGCCGTCGTCTCATGTTTCGCCACAGCCAGTCATTCCGCCATTGGTGGTGTCATTGACCTTGTACTAGTTTCCTGGACCCTATTAGTTGTGTTATTTTTATTATAAAACACTCCCAGGCTTCTCTGGCGTGATATTGGCAAGGGAAAATTATCTGGTGTTTGTGGGAATATAATACTAAAAGTAGCTGGTTTTATCGTGATACAGCTAACCCTTTCATTCTGATCGACTTAAGTTCTTTTTTTACTTGATGCTACCATACTTTTTGAACCCTCCAAACCAAATAACATCGTCAAGAGTCAGCATGAACAAAATATGAAAAGCATCATCAGACTGAAAGGGTGGTGACACTAGTAGCTCTTTCAAACTCCTACGACTCACATAGCTGAATAAAATGGTCTAATATTTACTGGACCTAAAATTTTATGAATATTATTTTCTCGAATATATAGTGACCAACCAAAGGAGTCTAAGAGCGGGCTATATCCCCTCCTCCGTTTGGCAACACATAAATCCACGCAGGCTCGTACTCCATATGACAGAGTAGAGGGAAAATAAGTATTATGGACTTTCTATTGCTCAGATACATGTTACTAAACAGATCAGTGAACCTTTGGTTTGTCTCTGCCAACCTCATATGTACAAAGGCAACAGGGTCAGGACGAGGATGAGTCTTATTCTCAAATGGGATCAGTAGGATACAATCATCGGACCTTCAGAGTTACACATTTTTTGTAATAAAAATAATGTAAGATAACATCAGCTGCATAAGATAAAATGCTGCTGTCTTGGTACCATAAGGTAACTTACAGTGCAAAACCAGAATCAGTTATAATTTTACGGCACTCTAGTGTCCTATAACAAGCTAATACTGGGAAGCAGTTAATACAGCTTAACTTAGCTGGCCGATGGAAGAGGCTCTCTTGTTATTAATTTTATCAGTCAAAGATTATAAGGTGAATGCGTTTTCTATATGAACGAGCATTAACAACTGAATCTTCTGTTGTAACGGTACAGACATGCGAACGCTTGTAAAGTGACGCGACGCCAATCTCACGTCCGCAAATACTTACGTGAGAAAGCCGTGATACACGCGTAACCCAAGCAAAAACAGACGACTGGAAACGCATGTACAGTACCAGTTTCTAGCCTTTTCTCACCTGAGTATACATGCATGAAGGTATAATTTAAATGTGATTAATATATATTACGATTGGTCAGGGCTTGGAAGGAGTTCCGACGCCCACAGTAAAATTAGACACGCCACCATCATAAGAAAGAAAGAAGTAAATGATACCTTGGTGACTTGTCTAAACTGATCCAGCAGTCATAAGAGGAAAACAATAATTCTAGTAAGAGTGCAACAAAGCAGTCTGTCCCCTAGTCCAGTCATTGGGAAATGGCTGTAACTCCCTCTGTGGCTCGTCACCACTTTTGTGCAGTAGTATTCTACTTACTGACGCAAGCGTATGTTCACTCAAAGTCTGTATAGATGCTCAATGTGCCTGATCACTCGTACCATGGCCATAACGCGCTGGGAGTTATTTCTAGTGATCATGGTGCACCGCTGAGCTTGGTAGAGGTCAAGGAATAAGCTTAAAAGCATGACAACTGCACCTGACAGTCTGTGATCTGGCTTGCTAGCTTCAGACACTCTTCCAGGAAATGAAGTGGTATGCTCGCAGCTAGCGGTCCCACCAGGAATTTCTTTGAAGATTCACTTGCTTTATGGGTAATCTCTGGGGCCACACCCGCTGCACCTTCTTCAGTAGAATACAGTATGATTGCTTGAGACAATGTGCCCTTCCCCCTTCTGGATCCAGGTAGGAGCAAGAGTCCCTGTGAATTCCGTCTGTCCCAGCCTTTGCTGCGCTTTGTGAGTGGGACAGGGTGGTCAATTGCCCATTCGAATTACCTTTTTTTTTTTTTTTTACCTGAGCTGTGCTATGTAGCCATATCCACTGAAAGTTCCAATTCAATCAAGAGTTGTTGAGAGGCATGACCGGCACCACACAGCACATCTCTCCTCTATTACCCCTTGCCTTTCTCTCTTCTTTCACTTCATTTTCCTCTTTCTCTACGATCCATACCACTCTTATTCATTCAGTAAAGAGCAACGAAATATCCTCGATATTGTAACTTCAGATATACTAACCTATATTATGTTCGGACATAATAACATAGATGATGAGTAATGTGTCTTTCAGTGTTCTGATCTCACAGCTTCAGTTACATACAATCTTACCACCTTCATCAGTTTTCTCATAATCCTAACTTCTTCAGTAGAGTGAGGTTATTATGACTAGTGTGTTCTTCAGCATTCTGATTTCACACCTTCACTTCTACCGGCAATCTTACTATTTTCATAGTTTTCTCATCCTCTTGACCTCTTCGCTCTTTACACCGCCAGATGACTAATTCACCTTAGGTTAGATTTTCGAACTGTGGGCTAAATATAGGTCTCATTATCTCTTTAATTACCAGGGATGTTTCCTAAGTAGGCGGAGAAACTGTTAAGAGAAAAAGTACACTCAGCTAGAAAAAAATGTCTTTATATTTTCCCTTTATTGTGCTTTGAAAAAGTGAACGAGCAGTTTGAAAATAGTCTCCACTCACTTTTCCTTTATGTGTGGACCTGCTATTAAAATCAATATCTCTCAGGCATGAATTTTATCTAACCGGTAAAATGAACTCTCATTCATTACTATTTGCCTTAAGAAGAAAACGTGAACAGCACCAGAGCTCCCTGGTGACCTAATGCTTACCTGCGTAAAGATACCTTTTTGGTCAAGTCAGCGTCATCATAGTGGAGATGGTTTACGCATGTTCTGCCATTCCTGCACTTCCTTTATCATTGGACTCACTGTTGTACCATACTTCACGTAATCCGATACTTCCTCCTTTCTTCCTTCCAAGTACATTTCAGTTTGATGCCGTTCCTTCATATCTTCACCAGCTAACTTCACCTTGGTACAATAATTCCGTGAACGAATACTCCAGACATTTTTTTATTTTTTTATTTTTTTGGGTGTAGGCCTTTTATCTACCTTTATACGGTAAAAAATAAAACCATATAAATACATATTCAGTTACATGAATTTAAAAAAATCTGTAGAGTTTGCCAACTTTTTCGAGATGGGATGAAGACAATAATTTTGTAGTACTAGTTTTTTTTTTTTTCCTGATCATCCTGCATTCCTTTGGGAATATTGGCAATCTATTTTTCCTTTAATTACTATACCGATTTTTCTTGCACTGGTGCGCTGTGAGGCATACATCTGGTGCATATTCCCATTTTATTTCCCTGTCTCTTTAATGTGCACTTATCGCTCAGGGGCCAGTGACCCACTGTTAGCTAAATATAATCGTCTGGCGTTAGTTGAAATGTAATATTCGCGTTTTCTGAACATTGAGAGAGTTAACGGCACCAGTATTACCACTCTCAGGCATTTATGCGCACTCACAAATGATTAAAGTTGTCTGGAATTAGCTGGAATAGACACTAGAGTTGTCCTGACCAAAAGGAATATTTTACACCTTCTTACAGTAGGTTTCCATCCATTTAACTCCATCTAGGAAACACACATCCATTTCCTCCCGTAACTCTAAACAAAGAGAATGGCATAGCATGTTTTTCCAACCAGCCCCTATGTGGGTAAACAAGTGGCTTGATTTAAAAACACAGCCTTTCTCTGAGCCGCATACTAATACCCGGCTATAGCCCTAATGCCATTTCGTTCCACACGGCACCTGAGCCGATTATACGCTTAGCCATGCAAATAGCGACGCGGGGAGGGGAGGGAAATGAAGATATACGTTCATAGTTATAGTTAATGTTAGATATTTACCAGTACATGTTACCGTGTGTGCGTGTAAAAGGATGCACGAGTGTACAATATATTACGGGGGAGTACAAAGGAAAGCAAACAGCAATACACCTAACGGGTCTTTCGGGACTGATTGTTACAGGGAAGACTATGACTAATAATTCTGTGAGCTAAAGACAAGGATAGTAAACCAAGATGGCTCTTCTTCGCCCACTAAACTATTCAGCAGCGGCCGACAAGAAAATGTGAGAAGGACCACCATGCAGCACAGAAAAACAGAACTGGACGTAAAGTAACATAATTTGATAACAATATAGCATTGATATGTGTGTGTGTGTGTGTGTGTGTGTGTGTGTGTGTGAGGTAAACGTTGAACCCTGTCGTTAACCTCTTTAAGTAGTTGACGTTATTTGTACATAGTTTTGCTGCCAATGATATTCAGTGTTCGGCAAACCACTTGTATGAATGAAAGCTTTAATTAATTCCTCCAGCTTGAAAAGTCTTTCCAATGCTGAAGAAAGTAGCAGCAATAATTAAACTAAATCGTCATCGATTCTCTTTTTGGCATTTTCATTTACCCCATCATCCTCCCTTCCCCCCAAGTGGTAAGGTGATACTTATTATTATGAGCAAAAACTGCAGTATGATTACATGTTCTTGTACCATATGAATAAAGAATTGGTTTTACCTTCATCTGAATCCCGTTCGCTTTAATGGAATAGGCAAGCTTCAGAAAGTGAAAATACAAAGTAGGAGAGATTCGTCGGTGTGGTTCATCATTCATTCTGTGTACTCAAAGCTGCCTTACAGTAGAATTATTTGTTTTAAGCTAGGATCCAATATTTCGGTAATGAACGCTCTCTCTCTCTCTCTCTCTCTCTCTCTCTCTCTCTCTCTCTCTCTCTCTCTCTCTCTCTCTCTCGACAGAGATAAATAAATTAATAGATAGATTGATAGATAGTGTGTGTGTGTGTGTGTGTGTGTGTGTGTGTGTGTGTGTGTGTGTGTGTGTGTGTGTGTGTGTGTGTGTGTGTGTGTGTGTGTGTGTGTGTGTGTGTGTGTTCTCACCTAATTGTTCTCACCTAATTGTATCTTTACAGGAATGAGTCAAGCTCGTACTGTCCCGTGTCTTAAACCATATTTATCGTACATATCCTTAAAATTGTGAATTGTTTTGGCACACACTATTTCATTCGGTAGTGCATTCCATTGATAAATTGCTCTGTTTGGGAAACTGAATTTCCTTACGTCTTTATCACCTCTCTTCTTATGCAGTTTTTTGCAGTGTCCTCTTGCTGATGCTTCTCCATATGTTAAGTAATCATTTATGTCTATTTTCTCCTTCCCTGATATGCACTTATATAGCATTATCATGTCACCTCTTTTCCTTCTCTCCTGTAGTGTTGGTAGATTCAGTTTATTTAGTCTTTCTTCGTAGCTTAGGTCCCTTAAGCTTGGTATCCATCTTGTAGCGGCCCTTTGAACTTTTTCTTTCTTGTCTATGTGCTTTTTGAGATGAGGACTCCAGACTACTGATGCATATTCCAGGGTTGGTCTAATGAATGATGCTATTATCCTTCTTAGCATGTCTTCATTTATGTATGTGAATGCTATTCTCATATTTGCAAGCAGTGTATACATGTTCCGTACCTTCTCGCTGATGTGGTCAGCTGGAGATAGTCTGTTATTGATAATCACACCTAGGTCTTTCTCTCTTTCTGATGTGTATAGGGTTTTATTTCCTAACTTATAATCCCAATCAGGTCTTTTTCCACTTTTACCAAACTTGATTACATGACACTTGTCCACACTGAATTCCATTTGCCATGTACTACTCCATTCATGAAGTTTATTTAATTCTTCTTGTAGCTCTTTACCAGAGTCTGTGTTAGTAATTCTCCTTTGTATTTTTGCATCATCTGCAAACATATTCAGATAGCTCTCATTTCCAGTGTTACTGTGTATATCATTTATATACACTAAAAACATGATTGGTGCCTGCACTGAACCCTGTGGTACTCCACTAGTCACTTCTTTCCAGGATGAGTAGTTTCCTCTTAGTACTGTTCTCATTTCTCTTTTTATGAGAAAGTCTTGCATCCAACAAAACAGTTTGCCTCGAATTCCTCCTTGATGGTACAGTTTCCATAAAAGTCTTTGGTGTGGTACTGTGTCAAAAGCTTTCTTGAAATCTAAATAGATACTGTCCACCCATCCTTCCCTTTCCTGTATTGTGTTTGTTACTCTGTCATAGTAGCTCAACAGATTAGTAACACATGATTTTCCTTTTCTGAAACCAAGCTGTCTTTCTGTTAGCATACTGTGTTCTTCTAGATGATTTACCCAAGCTTTTCTTATAAGCTTTTCTAATACTTTGCTTACAACACTGGTCAGTGATACTGGTCAGTAGTTGAGTGGATTTTGTCTATTTCCTTTCTTGAATAAGGGGACAATATTTGCTTTTTTCCAAATATCAGGTAGTTTACCTTGACTCAAGGATTTCTTGAAAATTAAAAATAATGGTTTACTTAACTCCTTTGCACATTCTCGTAGTACCCAACATAAAATTTCATCAGGACCACTTGCTTTTCCTCTGTCTAATCTACTTAACTCCTCCTGTATTACTTTTTCTGCTATTTGTATATCTGGTAGTATGTGTGGACATGCATGTTCCACATAGTCCCTCTCAAAACTTTTTTCTTCTGTAAAAACTAATTGGAAATTCTTATTTAGTGCTTCACAAATATCTTTCTCTTGTGTATAAGTGATTCCCTCGTCCGTAATTGATTGTATTATATCTTTTACTTTGGTTTTGCTTCTGATATAGCTGTAAAACAGCTTTGGTTGATCACTACTTTTATTTATTATATCCTCCTCAAACTGTTTTTGGGTTTCCCTCCTTATTCTTGTATAATCGTTTCTTGCCTGTTTGTAATTATTATACTCCCTTTCACTATTGTGTCTTCTGTATCTATTCCACAACAAATCTCTTCTTTCTTTTGATTTTTTACATTCTGTATTGAACCATTTCTGTATTTTCTTATCTGCTTCTTTGTGCTGTGGGATGTACTTCTGGACTCCTATTTCATAAAATTCACAGAATTTTTTATATACAGCATTTAAATCTTGTCCCCTAAGCTCATTTTCCCAATCAACTTCTAAGAAATACTTCTTTAGGTCTTGATAATTTCCCTTTTTATAGTTTAGGCTCTTTTTGTAACTGTCATTGCTGTTTACTATGTCATGTGCTGTCCTGAAGTTATAATTTAGTACTGCATGATCACTTTTGCCGAGTGGAGGGTGATATATTAAACTGTCAATATCATTTTCTTGCCTAGTAAATATTATATCTAGCAGTGAAGGTACATCAAGGTCTCTTTTTCTGGTGGTTTCCCTCACATGTTGCGTTAGGAAAAACTTTTGTACGAGATCCAGGAGCTTTTGGTCCCAACAGCTTTCTTGGCTAATTATATGTAGAGTATTCCCATTTATATTTGTATTAAAATCCCCAGTTAATATAATTCTTTCCGATTTCTCTTCCATTTTATGTAGTAATGATCTTAAACTCTGAATTGTACTCTCTGCCAGGTCCTCATATTCATCTCTTTCCCATGTGTTTGATCTGGGTGGCATGTACAAATTGGCTACAATTACTTTACCTTCAGATGTGTTGATCTCTACTGCAATCATTTCTACTTGTGAAGGTATATCTAGTTTTATTTCATTGACTTTTAGATTTTTCTTAGTTAATATTATAATTCCTCCTCCTTTTTTTTTAAATTTCTGTCTCTTCTCCATATATTGTATTCCTCTAAGTTTAGTATGTCATTGGATATCCTTGGTGTTAATTTTGTTTCAGTTAGGCATATTATTTGTGGTTCATTTTCTCTGACATAATCATTCATCTCTAGTAATTTAGATACCATTCCATCCACATTTGAGTACATCAACTTTATCATCCTGTTTATATACTTGTCATGACATGGTTCTACTACCTTCCTCCTTTTTATTCCATCCTGTTTGTGTACCACTTTCGTACCTGCAATCCTATTACTTTGTAAAAAAATTTCTTCTTCTCCTCTTCTGATCTTCCCTCATTTTTTGTTTTTGCTTCCTCCCTCTTCTCTTTCAGTAATTCCAGTTCCTCTTGTGTTAGGCATTTTCTTATCCATACATTTTTGAACTCCTCTTTTTCCATAAGATTCTTTGCATTTTTTAGTATCTCTTCCACAGTGTTTACACTCTGGAAAGTCACCTTTAGAGGTCTTGCCTTGCTTTTCTCATATTTCCCTAACCTTTTGTGTTCCTCTATGTCTTTACTACAGATTTCCTCTGATACTTCTTTCAGTAAGCTCATTACATTTGCCATCTCCTTTTTGTCTCTTGTGATCTTGTTTTTTACTTCTTCCTCTTCTATACCAGTGATTACTATAGATTTGTTTATATCTACTGAATCTCTGACTAACTTTGGATTGTTTTGGATTATTCTTTTCACTTCCTGTTTAATGCTTTTTTCCTCCACCCTTGTTTCTAAGTCTTTCTTTACTTTCACCATTTCAGCATACGTGGTTTCCACATCATTTTTGTAGCTTTGCACAGCTTCATTCACCTGTGTTATCTTCTCAATATCACTGCTCTGGTCTATAAGACTGCTTACTTGCCTAATTGTCTCTGTGTCATTTTTGAACTCTTCCATAACACTCTCGTGATTGACTACTGTACTTGCCATTTCACTCATTTTCTTCCTAAGTGTACTCAATTCCACTGTTAGTTCACTGATGGTTGTGTCTTTCTTGTTGGCCTCCCTTCCTAGTTTTTCTATTTCTTTCTTTTGCAAGTGCATCTGCTTCTTTATTTCATCAATTTCATTTTTGAAAGCCATTTCTAGTTTGTGTACACGTTCAACCAGTCTATTGTGAGTCTCCACTTCAACCAGTTCTTGGTAGAAATCATCATTTTGCTTTTTACTTTTATCCCTTTTCTTTTCCAAATTTGCTTTACTAAAGTATGTATCCATTTTGCAATACTAAAAGTACAGAGTATGTACTTACAATCCCCTTGTTGCTGTAGTCTAAACAAACCTCAGCTGACTCAGCGCATTCTTTCGTCTTGGTTCTCTTTCCTGTTTGAACAAGTCTTGTTTAAACTTATTTTTTTTTCCTTTTAATAATGAAAAATCATTTAGTCTAACCTGGTACAGAGCTTGACTCATACAAAGATACTAATTTAGGTAATGCCACTGGCCGTGTTGGTTCGGTACGGAGCGCCGATGTCGCACGTCTGCCTTGATTGACTTCCTCTGTGTGTGTGTGTGTGTGTGTGTTTATCGCCTCTACATCACCAATAATAAATGAACCGTTAACTGTTATTATTTCCCTCGACTGGACAAAATCATCTAGTTTTAGTTCAAATAAGTTTCCAGACTTACCACAACGAAAGAAATGATTACTTGAGAAATTTTAAAGCTTTTGACTCTTTCGACTTCTCTTAATCAAAAAGTATCTTGTGGTGTTCCCGGAACAAGCTACCGATGTTTACCAAGCGCAGTGAAAAGGTAAATTACAGAGATTTTTCTGAAGATAGGCAGTCAGTAGGCTATCTGTGTGATCTGTAAGACACTAAAGAGAAGAAGGCTGAAGAGTACTGCTTACCACCTGTACGAGCCAATAAGGCAGGCACGCTGCAAATATCCAATATTCCTCTGTAATACTGTCCACAATAGTGCTGCGAGATAACTAAGGACAAGGATGAGGTAACATGCGTGAGAGTAGTAGCTAGAAACTTGTCGATTACTGGGACAAGTGACGTTATCCATTCATATGTTATTTCGCTGGCCATCCCTCTCACGCGGACAACACACAGCCGGGTAAATTAGGTCGTTATTACCACACCTGCTCCCACCTCTCTCTCTCTCTCTCTCTCTCTCTCTCTCTCTCTCTCTCTCTCTCTCCACTATAAATTGCTCCTTCTAACCATGTTTTTAGTTCGTTGCCATTTTCACAATAACATTTTTCTAATTTTGCTTCTTTGCCTCCAGTGTTTTCCCATTTCTCATTATGTTGTACAGTACATATTTGGATCTTTACTGCCATTTTCATATCTTGCTACTATTCTTCTAACATCTCTTGACAACCCTTTTTAGTTCATTTCAATTACGTTGTGTGTTCCATTTCCTTCCCAGTGACCGATACTTTAAGTCACCCATCTTTTAGAACCATAATCTTTTCCTCAGTCCCTTTTCTTCTCTGGTCTCCTCCTATACCAGTTAGTCTTCGCGCATTCCCTTTTACCATCCTCCCTCTCATTATATACCTTTTATCAGCGTTATGTAATTCTTCACATCTCCATCCCGTATTCAGCTATTTTTACCCTTATCTCCTCGTCCTCATTCTTTCGGTGGGTTATTCTGATGTTTGGAATTCTTCTGTAAGATATCTATGTAGTCTTTGCAGCAACCTTATTTAGTGAAGAACAAACGAGTTGATACTAAGGTGCAATGCGCAGAATAAATAGCTTAGGAAATGGTGTTACTTAATATCAAAAGCGAACGGGATTACGGCCTTTAGTACTGAACCAGTGGGTGGGTGGAATGGGTCGTCGTCTTCTTTGCATGTTCGAATACTGCATACTGAACTAAATAAACAAATTATTAACACCTGCTACCTAGAATCGAACCATAGATACTAGAATTATCACACACACACACACACACACACACACACACACACACACACACACACACACACACACACACACACACACACACACACACACACAATGAAATTTGTAAAGAACCATACTGTCACTTGTAAAGCCATAATACTGAGCCGACTTCATGGGCGGAGTATAAATTCCTTTGAAATTTCTCTCTCTCTCTCTCTCTCTCTCTCTCTGTTTAGTTCCACTATTCGATGATCCACTATACATGCCTTTTAAAGCTTTTCTAACATATCTTTCTGTTTTCTCTGAATATCGCCTTTTTGTCAGTGTCCCAGCACGCACGTACGCACATATGCAGACGCACACATTTGCTTGTACAAACACTTGGCTGATACGTGCATTTATAGTAGTAAGCAGGCTTTAGCGTCGAATGTTGTGCTGAGCATAGATATGGATGAAGTGAAATTTTAAGGCACCTTAAGAATTAACAGCAATTTTTCTTAAATGCTAAAAGATGGTTGATCAGGATAATGGAGGTCTTCTCAGAAACCTGCATGAGGAGCATCGCTAAAGGAGCTCATATTGCTTGTTACAGTAGAATGTGGGTTATGACAAGAAAGGTATCTCAGAATATTGCAGTTGAGGATGGTCTCATTAATTTAAAAAAAAAATTGAAAGATGGTGCAATAGTCTGCATTCCAGTACAAACTCTTCCCATTTCTTGTGGCAATCTATATAAAAAAAAAACGTCAGTTTTACTTCTTTTTCTTTGCCTTTTCTCATATACCTGGGGTTCTGTTTGGCCTTAGTGCATACTGCATGTTCCTGACGGTGTCCCAATTGTTGTCCTCTTTCTTCTTTACCTGTCAAGTTGGAACTTTATTTTTGTTTGAGTTTGATCTCTTTCTTTATCACTGTCACGATAACAAAGGCTATGGTCAGACAGGGATATGGCAGTCAAGAGTATTATGATAAATGATGGTCTGACCAGAGGCTGGGAGAGTAACATACAGCAAAAGCTGGTAATATAGAAGACTGTGACAGCAGCGTAAAATTACTGTATGTAACATCAAGTCGTAAAGAATGTGCTGGAGCAGGATGGGAGGTAGGAGAGATATTGTGGAGAGAAAAAGAAAGGGTGAGAAAAAGGAGGCAATGTAGGGGAGAGAAGAGAGAACATAGGGAAAGAAAAAGCGAACATGGGGAAAGATGTAGAGTGGGAAGGATGAAGAGTGAGAGTGCGACTGTGGTGGAGATAGAGAATGTAAAAGCGTTGGAAAAGAAATGGAGAGAGGAGGGGGAAGTGCCTGAGAGCGGGGGGGGGAGGGAGAACCAAAGAGAGGGAAGATAAGTATGAGAGAGCGAGGGGGGGAAAAAGAGCATGCAGGAGTGAAAGAGAAAGCGAGAAGAAGAAAGCGACTGTAGGAGAGTGGGAGAGAGGAAAAAGAGAAAGGAAGGATGGGGGGACGGTAGGGAGAGACAATGGAGGTAGGTGGGTGGAGCGATATACGAGCATTATGGCGGCAGACGACCGCTGGGGTCCGCCACGATATTGACACCACCAGAGTTTTCAGTGCCGCGCGCGCACACACACGCACACACACACACACACACACACACACACACACACACACACACACACACACACACACACACACACACACACACACTCGTTGAACACTTATATCATGAATTTTATATCAGAAACATGATATTGATTGATAAGTTTAGCGCTTGGGTTTTGACCTACTATGCTTTTGTTACTGCTTTCATTTATTACAAGCAATCTGCCTTAACCAACTGCTGGTGTAATTCAGAAGTAAACAGAAGTAACTGGTATTTAATTCGAATCAACTTTGTAAAGAAATGTGAAGTGGAAACAAATCATCAGCTCGATTATTCAAATATACAGGATAACACAGCACCACAGATCACCTCACCGGCGGTGTCTGAGGGACGAGATGAACCTGAGAAGAGAGGGGGAAATGGCTGAGGCAGGGACGACGTAGGGAACGGATATAGGTGAGGGAAATGGCTGGGGCAGGGACGACGGAGGGAACGGAAATGGGTGAAGAGAATGGCAAGGGTGGATACACAAATGAGAATGTTCTGTTCCATCTGAAATGTGGAGGTTCAGAATGTGAAGTATCGAGCACACACAGTGATGCAGAGAAAAGTATGGTGATTACTACGTTGGAAGATTGGCTAAGATGGATAAATAATGAGCAGTGGACGAGTTTGAGATACGAAGTCGAAAATAAGTCAGATTGGATTCCTTTTCTCTGATTATATTGTAACAACAATGATAGTCTTTGGCGTGGAATATTGATATGGGAACTAAACATGCTAAATGGTACAATAAACTCAGCATATCAAAACGTTTCCAAACATTAAATATTGCCTCAGTCGACGAAGTTGAACGGAGGTTATATATTCGTCCGGGTCTGTTTGTGTACATGATATTTCAAAAAGTTGTTATCGGATTTCAGTAAAATGTAGTGAACAGGTAGGCAGTGGGTCAAGGAATAGAAAGTTAGATTTGGAGGTGGTTCCGGATCCAGATCCAAGAATAAATTACAGATGTTATTGGCGCTGGCGAAGGCATGCGCACTTCAAGATCGTGTTGCAGTGCGTACTAAGATCGTAGAATTAGCAATATCAGACCAAAAATGTATTTGTCTGATAAGAAAAAGGAATTGGAGGAAAGAAGAATTATAAATTTTATTGCCGATGGTAAACGCTCTGCAAGTGTTTTCCAATCGAACTTGGCGATACTCTGCAAATTCCAATTCTTATCATTCTTTTCGAGCTGCCGAGGTTGATGTCGTATTCTGCGGACAAGGTCAGATTTCAGGGTGAGTTATGTTACCATATAACGCCAGGACGAGACAAAGGATGCATTTAATCTAACTTTTCGACAATTAAGACTTTTACTGCGCGTCATCTATCCCACTTGAGGAAAGTGAGATCCGGTTCGAAATATCTGCAAAATCTTTTTCATCTTTAATAAAAGTTTATTGCCAATACGGGGTGGGGGTTTCAAGCATATATATATGCAGAAACTTCAGCGTGAAGACACGTATATAGATTTTTTTTTTTTTTAATAACAGAACAGAGGAAGGAAAAACAAACGAATAAAAAAAGAAATCCATGCACCAGATTACTGGTGTCCGCTGTTCATAAAATATCTGTAACAGGTAGACTTGAACAGCAGTAGGTTGAAGTCTGGAGGGAAACAACTCTGGGGAAGCGAGTTCCAGAGAGATGCAGTTCGGGGAATGAAAGAATTCTGATAGGCAGAAGTTCTGCAATATGGCTGAGTGTCATTCCAGTCATGAGCGCTGCCAGCTGCCCGGGTAGCACGAGGGAAGGCATGGAGAGGTGGCACCATGGACGCAACTTCGTCTGAGCATTTGCTGTAGAAATATCTGTAAAATAACGCAAGGGAGGCAACATTCCTTCTTACTTGTAGAGGAGGTAGTTTATTAGTAATAGCAAGGTTATTAATAATTCTAACAGCTTTGTTCTGAATTTTGTCTACTTGTTTTAATGCAACCTCTCCACATCCGCTCCACAAGGGTGAGCAGTATTCAAGCTGAGAGCGCACATGACTTTTATAAATTATAACTAACTGCTCGTCAGTGAAGTTACGGACTCTGTACAATAATCCAAGTTTCTTTGAGGCGGTTTTAACAAGTGATCTGACATGAGAGATCCAGCTGAGGGCATTGTTAAGCAAGTCACCGAGAATTTCAATACTTTTGGAAATGGAATATTTGTAGCACTGAAGGTAATATACGATTCTGGCAATACCTGCCTATTAGTAAATTGTATATGTTTAGTTTTACTAGCATTAAATGAGACTAGGTTGTTTTGTCCCCATTCACTGATCGTGGATAAGTCTTGATTTAAAGAGATGGCTGTACTGAGGTGAGAGTTAGAGATATCGGACTTTGCAAATGGATGTCTGAGTGTGAATGAACTATGAAGTGTTCAGTCATCTGCATATGAATGGATGGGATTGAGGGTGACTGATCACACACACCACAAAGCCAGCCAGGAGACAGAACGTGTGTGCTGGGCAATCCACAGGTCCTGTCCTCCCCCCTTACTGTTTTTTAACCAGCCCATACACCACTGACCGGGCTAATGTATGGCCCGGCCTGCACTATAGGTGCAGGGAATCTTTGAACGAACGAACGAACGAACGGTGACAGATAACAGATCATTAATATGAACGAGGAACAGGGTTGGTGCCAGAACTGATCCCTGCGGCATGCTGGCGTTAACTGAGTGGAAAGTGGAATATACATCATCTACTTTTACTCAAAGGAACAAAAGAGTTTAGTCCATAGCAGGGGAGTTTGGACAACAGGGAACGGTGCCACACTCTGTCGAAAGCTTTAGAAATATCCAGGGCTCTCTCTCTCTCTCTCTCTCTATATATATATGGTATATATGTATTAATTCTACAAGTCCACTGCTGAACAAAGGCCTCCCCCAGCGAATTCCTTGACTGAGCCAGTCTTTGCCACGTTTTCCCTGCAAATTTCTGAATCTCATCTCTCCACCTCCTGTCTGGCCTTTTTCTGCTACGCTTACCATCTCTTGGTGTCCAGTTAATCAGCCTCTTCCTTCACCGGTTATCCCTCATTCTTGCTATATGGCCTGCCCACTTCTATTTCAAATATATATATATATATATATATATATATATATATACTGCAGATCCCCACGCCGTGTTGGCAATAAACTTTCATTAATGAGAAGAAAATGATTTGCAGATGACATTGTCCTACTCTCAGAGGCAGCAGAGACACTGCAAGGAATGATAAATGACCTAAATTGATGAAGTCTCAGAGTACGGCTAAAGATGAACCGGAGTAAACTAATGTTTAATCCAAAAACACCGAAGAACGTTATCGATTAATTTCTTGAAGAGTTCGAGGAATACCGTTACCTGAGGCAAATACGGAAACAATCGAAAGACCATGATAGGGACTTAATATAAAGCATTACAACTGGAAGGAGAGCTGTCGATAAACATAGAGACATCATTTAAAGTAGTTTCCCAATATGTATGAAACGAAAAGTACATAACGAATGTATAATCCCTGCTATGACATATGGTTGTGAGACCTGGAAACTGACAAAATCGATGGATATTCAACTAATCCGGTCTTAAAGAGCAATGCAAAGGTCAATGTTGGGAATATCTTTAAGACACGGGAAAAGATCAACTTGGCTGAGACAGCAGACCAAAGTCAGGCTTTACAGAAATTATTCATTCATTCATCATCTAATCCTGTGTTGCCCCAGGAGGAGCGTAGAAGCCCGGGGCTAGGCAAGTTGGTCCTGACATTTAAGATGAGTGACCAGCCTCAATCATTCCTGAGTGGCATTACGTGAGCAATAAACCCCAACCACCCCTTGGATATAAACCAGGACAGGTTCAATCCGATTGGAGCGCCATAATTACCCACTAAACCAGTAGGCGCTATAATTTGGTGATATGGTTACCACCAGCGTAGTAATTGGTTTCCTGATGTAAGGGAAACCATTTAGCTTGTCACTTAGTGTAAAGTCATCCGTACACAGTAGGAACAGTAAAGAATAAAAGAAAGACAAACAGAAGAATGAAGGAATGAAAAGCAGAAGAGGAAGGAAGGAAGAAAAGGCAGGCATCCGACAGCTGCACTACATCGAGTGAGTGGATGGTGAGCGACCCCACCTACCACTTTGTAGAAGTTATAAAAGAACAAAATGGAGGTGGACAAGCATGTGGCAAGATTAAAGGATAACTGATGGAGCAAGAGACTGACTGACTAGACTTCAAGAGATTGTATGTGTTGCAGGAAAAAAAGACAGGAGGAGAGATGATATCGATAAGTTAGCAAAACGTGGCAGAGATTGGCTCAGTCAAGGAATTCGTGAAAAAGGCTGGGGGAGGCCTTTGTTTGGCAGTGCATTTGCAATAGCTGATCATATATACACTATATATATATATATATATATATATATATATATATATATATATATATATATATATATATATATATATATATATATATATATATGCAAAGAAGAAGGAACCAAAGGCCATGAGCCCGCAATAACAGTTCCTTCCAAGAGAAAAACAAAATACAATAGAGAGCCAAATTCAAGATCCG
The DNA here is from genome assembly GCF_032717465.1 of Coenobita brevimanus. NCBI lineage: Eukaryota > Metazoa > Arthropoda > Malacostraca > Decapoda > Coenobitidae > Coenobita > Coenobita brevimanus. The sequence continues at coordinate 24,338,883 of NC_136976.1, forward strand.
TTCATTTCGAGATGCCTGGACACACTGCGTTTGAAAGACTGGAGATCATAGGCAGCAGGAAATACAGACAGAGGGAGACAGTTCCGGAGTTGACCTGTTGCATAAATGAAGGACTGGGAGTAACGGTTAATTCTTGCATTAGAGAGTTGGACAGAAAAGGGATGAGAGTTTGCTGCTAGACGGGTGCTACGTGCCCGTCGTAGAGGTGGAGGAATGCATGCAGACAGTTCAGAGGAGCAGTGACCATTAAAATAGCGATAGAAAAGAGACAAAGATGCAACAGTGTGGCGAAGAGACAGAGGTTGAAAGGAGTCAATAAGAGGAGGAGAGTTAATGAGACGAAAAGACTTTGACTCCACCCTATTGAGAATAGTTGTATGTGGGGATCCTCCCCACACATGAGAGTTGTACTCCACACAGGGGCGGCTAAAACCCTTGTATAGAGTCAACAATTGTGCAGGGGTAAAGAAAAAACGGAGTCGGTTTAGTACACCCAATCTCTTGGAAGCAAATTTTACAAGAGATGTAATATGATCTTTCCAAGATAAGTCCTGAGTAAATGAAACCCCAAGCATGTTCAAGGATGATGCAGGATTAAGCTGAATATTATTAAACATTAGTGGGTATACCTGTGGAAGATTTTGATGGGTTGATAGGTGTAAGAACTGAGTTTTAGATGCATTATAAGTAACAAGATTATTTTTACCCCAGTCAGAGATACGATCCAAGTCAGACATCAGGTGTGCCACAGCCTCATCCCTTGTTTGTTGAAGTAACTGCTGAGATGGGCGTTGCAGGAACCGAATGGAAAGGTGGAGGGTGGAGTCATCAGCATATGAGTGCATAGGGTTAGATGTACAGCTCAGAAGGTCATTTATGAATAAAAAGAAGATAGTTGGTGATAGGACAGAGCTCTGAGGAACACCACTGTTGATAGATCTAGGAGAAGAATGATGGCCGTCTACAACAGCGACTATAGAACGACCAGAAAGGAAGCTAGCGAAGAAGGCACAGATAGAAGGATAGAAACCGTAAGATGGCAGTTTGGAAATTAAAGATTTATGCCAGACTCGATCGAAAGCCTTTGAGATGTCAAGTGCAATGGCAAAGCTTTTGCCAAAGTCCCGAAAGGAGGATGATCAGGAGTCTGAAAGGTAGGTGAGAAGATCGCCAGTGGAGCGTCCCTGACGGAACCCGTACTGACGATCAGAAAGAAGGTTGTGATAGGAAAGATGCCTTAAATCTACTGAGAATTGACTCGAAAACTTTTGAAATACAGGACGTTAAAGCAATTGGACGACAGTTGGAGGGTTGGGAGTGGTCACCCTTCTTTGGGACTGGCTGAATGAGAGCAAACTTCCAGCAAGAAGGAAAGGTACAAGATGACAGACAAAGGCGAAAGAGTTTGCCTAGGCAGGGTGTAAGCACAGAAGCACAGTTCTTGGGAACAACAGGAGGGACTCCATCAGGCCCATATGCCTTGTTAGTATTGAGGCCAGTGATGGCAGAAAATACATTAGCTGAAGAAATTTTAATGTCAGCCATGAGGAAGTCAGAGGGGGGAAATGATGGAGAAACAGCACCAGAATCGTCTAAGGTGGAATTGGAGGAGAAAGTCTGTGCGAAAAGATCTGCTTTATCAGTAGAAGAAATAGCTACAGAACCATCAGAGTAGAAAAGAGGAGGGAAGGATGATGAGGTAAAGTTGTTAGAAAGGTTTTTGGCAAGGTGCCAGAAGGAGCGGGAAGAATATATGTGTGTGTGTGTGTGTGTGTGTGTGTGTGTGTGTGTGTGTGTGTGTGTGTGTGTGTGTGTGTGTGTGTGTGTGTGTGTGTGCATTCCTTACTATAAAGCTTATAATAATCCTCTGTAGTGAAAGCCTGCAAAAAATATGAATAGAGAAGAAAAGTTGATTTTGTGTAGTCCTCAGGATACAGTTCGTCCAAAGATTCTTATTTCTCAGTGTCCCCAGTTCCTAAACAATTTCTGTGTACGTTTCGTGCTTCCACACTATCTTATGGCGACACAAATTTCTGTCCCTTCTCACACAGTTAAGCTTATCATGCTTTAACAGTCTTTCGGTGGTTACTGCTGTCCTCGACATAACTCATGCTCTCGTCACCATACCTTTCCTCTCTTGGCCTTGCACCACACCTCCCCTCATCATAACATCTGTTCCTGCCATAATTTCTCTCGTCATTAGCTCTTCCCTCGCCACCACTCTTGCTCTCGTTTCCACTCTTTTCCTTCTCAGCCACCTCCCGCCTGTTGTCTGCAAACAGTATACCACTGTGACTTCCCTTCCTCTTCTCCCACTACAACACCTTGCAATACATAAATTAGTCCCTCTCAATTCACACTCCCAACCCGTCATCCATCCACACTTTTTTTTTTTTTAAATAACAGAAGAGAGGAAGGAAAAACAAATGAACAAAAAAAAAAATCCATGCACCAGATTACTGGTGTCCTCTGTTCATAAAATATCTGTAACAGTTAGACCTGAACAGCTGTAGATTGAAGTTTGGAGTGAAACAACTCTGGAGAAGCGAGTTCCAGAGAGATGCAGTTCGGGGAATGAAAGAATTCTGATAGGCAGAAGTTCTGCAGAATGGCTGAGTGACATTCCAGTCATGAGCGCTGCCAGATGCCCGTGTAACATGAGGGAAGGCATGGAGAGGTGGCACAATGGACGCAACTTCGTCTGAGCATTGGTTATAAAAATATCTGTAAAATAATGCAAGTGAGGCAACATTCCTTTTTACTTGTAGGGGAGGTAGTTTGTTAGTAATAGCAGGGTTATTAATAATTCTAACAGCTTTGTTCTGAATTTTGTCTAGTTGTTTTAACCCGCCCCGTCCCGACCACTTTTTGACCACTGGTACCCCCCAATCCCGACCATTTTTCGAACCTTTTTTTTTTTTGCTAAAACTTTCGCTTTTGGTGAGAAACATCGAAAATTCATAGAGAAATCGCTCACCTGAGGTTTAAAATACTCATTACAGGTAGGAGAGCCTCCTTACCTTACTGGGTTTTCTATCAGGCTGGCAACAAAGAAAACAAGTTCTATGGGAGGATAACTATTTCACACCACTCATAAACGGTATTTATTTATTTACTGTTACGAATTTATATGTAGTACAAGAGTATATTGGTTTTCAAGCAGTAATATAGGCATTATAAGCATTGTTTCACTCACTAATACCTGACCTTTTTTTGCCACATTATCTGATCATCATTTCTAACTGTTTCTTCCTCTAATGCTATGTAAAGTTTGTCCTCCACATTGTCATTGATTGGGGAATCACTCTGGCCCTGAATTTCGTACCGTGGCATGACATGGCTATACTGGCCAGGTCACTGATAACAGGTGTATTGCTGAGAAAAGGGCATGCAGGGGGGAGGGGAGGAGGTCATGCTGGGTAAGGCATTGTCTCTGCCTGGCATCTTGTTGAGGCAGGTGTCCCGTGTATACGTACCAAAAATGACTCGCGAAAATTGAAAATTGTGGAGATTATGAACCTTGCAATTGCAGGACGTTGAAGTACGTCCTCGGGATTAGCTGTGACAAAACGTGAGGACGTGGAAGTACGTCCTCGGGACGGCGCGGGTTAATGCAACCTCTCCACATCCATTCCACAAGGGTGAGCAGTGTTCAAGCTGAGAGCGCACATGACTCTTATAAATTATAGCTAACTGCTCGTCAGTGAAAAAGTTACGGATTCTGTACAATAATACAAGTTTCTTTGAGGCGGTTTTAGCAAGTGATTTGACATGAGAGGTCCAGCTGAGGGCATTGTTAAGCAAGACGCCAAGAATTTCAATACTTTTGGAAATGGGAATATTTGTAGCATTGAAGGTAATATACGATTCTGGCAATACCTGTCTATTGGTAAACTGTGTATATTTAGTTTTACTAGCATTAAATGAGACAAGGTTATTTTGTCCCCATTCACTGATCGTGGATAAGTCTTGGTTTAAAGAGATGGCTGTACTGAGTTGAGAGTTAGAGATATCAGACTTTGTAAATGGATGTCTGAGTGTGAATGAACTATGAAGTGTTCAGTCATCTGCATATGAATGGATGGGATTGTGAGATTTTCACTTACCCCCCACCTTCTTAGCAACCTTTCTCCTGAGCATTAAGAGCCTCCACCCACCTCTTGTTCCATTTCATACAACGCTCATCTCTCTGACGGGCTTCTTCTGCTCGTGTCCACTCTTCGGACGAAGGTGGACGAATCTATATCATCATCATCATCGGGTGACAGATAAGAGATCATTAATATGAACGAGGAACAGGGTTGGTGCCAGAACTGATCTCTGCAGCACGCCGGCGTTAATTGAGTGGAAATTGGAACATGCATCATCTACTTTTACTCTTATTTTTCTGTTGCTGAGATATGAGGAAATCAAAGGAACAAAAAAGTTTAGTCCATAGCAAGGGAGTTTGAACAACAGGGAATGGTGCCACACTCTATCGAAAGCTATAGAAATATCCAGGGCTACAGCGTGAGTTTCACCATGTAAGTCAACTGATTGATGGATGGTATGAGTCAGGAAATTGAGTATGTCAATGGTGGATCTTTCTTGGCGAAAACCATACTGTCTATCACTAATTAAGTTGTTGGATTCAAGATGTTTAACTATGTGCTTATAAATTACAGTTTCAAAAACCTTACCAAGAGAAGATGTGACAGCTATTGGTCTATAATCAGAGGGGTCACAGGAACTTCCTTTCTTCGGAATTGGGTGGATATTGGCTTCTTTCATTGAATTAGGGAATGAAGAAGTACGGATGCATATTCTGAATAATTTAGCAAGAACAGAGGCAAGTTCTGGGAAACACTTTTTCAAACAATTGGCGGAATTCCATCTGGGACGGGAGCTTTGTTGGTAGGTAAATTGTCTAGGATGGATTTCACGTACCTTGTCTGTATTTTAAGTGGAACAATTTCGGGAGAGTCAAGTTCTAGCGCTGGGATGTTCTGGCTGGCTTCCTCTAAGGTAGAATTTCCGGCAAATGTACTGGCAAAGATATCTACTTTCCCACGCAGGTCATTTGTAATGTTGCCATCTGGAGATTTTAGTGGGGGAACGGATGATGACTTGTTAAAGTTATTATTGAAAGAATTGAGAGTTGACCAGAATATTCTATTGTCATTAGGGTTGTTAAGTAGTTTTGATGCTTGGTTTTGAAGAAAGTTTGATTTAGCAAGATTTAATGCAGCTTTTGCATGATTTCTAGCATATTTTAAATTGAGAGAGTGATTCAGATGTTTTTTATTTTAAGTAATAGTTATATGCTGATGATTTTTGGGCTGTTGCTCTGGCACAGTTGCTATCAAACCATTTGGGAGAGTTCGATCTTTTAGTGAATTGTTGACTTGGTATGAATAAATCCATACCAGCTAGTATGAAGTCACAAATTTGGGACTGGGTAGAATTGACATCATTAGAGAAGAAGGACTGCCATGGAATGTCAGCAAGATAATTTCTAAATTCATCCCAGTTTGCCCTATCAAAGTGCCATCGGGTCACCCTGTCGACAGGTTCAGAATGGGGAGGTTTGGGGGGGCTAACTAATGAGGCTTTGATGAGATTGTGGTCAGAGGATCCAAGTGGTGACAGTACCTCTATCCTGTACTGATCTGGATTATTTGTCAAGAACAGATCCAAAAGATGGGCATTATGGTCGGGATTATCTGGTATTCTGGTTGGTTGCTTTACCAGTTGCGTGAGATTAAATGATTCTGCAAACAGCTCGCACTCTAGACCAGCATCGTCAGTCCTGGCAGAATGCAATAACCATTCAACATTATATATGTTAAAATCACCCAAAATGGTAATTTCCGTGCTAAGGGCAAGATGAAGGTTACACAACTGTGTAGAAATGGAATCAAATACACTGGGTTCAGAAGAAGCACTGGGGGAGAGGTAGACGACACAGATATATTTGGTAGTATTCTGACAGTTTAGTTTATACAATGCCAAACCTCCTACCCTCCTCACTTACATGATCCCTCTTACCTCTCCCCCACCCAATCAAACAAACACCACCACCGCCACCTTCCCCTCCAACTCCGCCAGACCGATAATAAATTCCCAAATGTCGTGGGAGCCGCCATTTGCACCAAGAATCCCGATAAATGTCAAACCAGTTATAGTCTCATGAGTTTTGTCAGTTGATACAAGCTTGATACGGTGTCATGACTAGGGTTCACTGGCATTAATACAAGACTGAGCTGGCTGTAATACTCATCCCAGTCACTATAGCACATACAACAGAATTATATAATCTTTTCCTTCTCAAGTTTCAGTATTGGTTCCACTCGCATATTAGTGGATTGAGTTGGGTGTAATACTCGCCCAGTAACAAGAGCAATTATAACTGAATTATTACTGTTATATTATCTTGTCACGGTCCAGCACAGAAATATTTATCTTTCACCATTTCCTATATGAACTCCACCTCATGCTTTCTGTACAGCAGGGTATTCATTCTCACGTTTGTGCTATATTTATCGCCCACCTTTAACAAGACGAGGCCGTATAATTTTTGTCAATGTGTGTGTGTGTGTGTGTGTGTGTGTGTGTGTGTGTGTGTGTGTGTGTGTGTGTGTGTGTTCCCCCCAAATCTCCAAAAGTTGTGGACGAATTTTCTCCAAACCTTCAAGATATAGCAACTACGTGGATTGGCAAAAGTGATTAACTATTGATGAGGATTTGATCATAGACGACCGATGTCAGCCGTCATATATCAGTTTGTATATTGGCCATTATCTCTTCAACGGATATAGATCTTTTCTTCAAACTCTGTATGTAGCTTGTGGCGGGCGATAAGCATTCAGCCCCCGAATGCTTTTGTTCCCCCGTTGACTAGGGAGTTTGGTGGGCGGGGGTTGAAGGGAGGATGCTTTATTTTTCTAATTCTCATATTTTGTTATATTCGGACTGGAGCTGCCTATAGCAGTATGGGCCGAACGGTTTGCTGCAAAGTTATCCCATTTTCTTAATATACTTTCTGTAGCTAGAGCTTCCATTCGTATTAAGAAAGCTTGTTCAAGTAGACCAGGGCTATTCATCTACACTAGAAGTAGGGCAGAATTATGAAACTCAGAAAAACCAAAGGACCATATATTATTTTACCCGCATTTTTCCTTCTAAGCATTTATACACAGAAAGAAAAGAGAAATTCATATATTATTTGCGATGGCATTTTCCGCTAAATACACATAGAATTAAAACGAAAAACCTAACCTTTGTTTTATGCTTGTTTATTTCTTTACTTTCATTCTTCTGAGCGGGTCAAAGGGCCAAACGAAAACGACTCAAGGGCCTGATATGACCTGTGGGCAAACCAGTTGAATAGTCCTGATGTAGACCCACTTTTTTATTCATGTTGAAGTGCTATTGCACTGTGCTTTACTGGGTCATTTTCATGTTGACTTTATTTTTGTCTTCTCTAGCAGAGCTTAAAAACTAAACCTGTGATACTCATAATCTTACTCTTAATTTTTCGTGTTATTTCCTGCCTCGTCTTTTTACCCAGGTAATGGAATCGGTTGCAGATAATATAGCGGTAGAAACCAGAAAAAGAGAATCCTTTGCTGGCTTTGAGGAAGTTAGAGTGAAATGATGTTAATCACAGTTTCTGTGTGATGGGTGAAATGGTTCTTCCAAAAAGTTTATGTCTGTGGGAATGTGTAACGACGCAGAACTCCATCTCGATGTAAGGGTTTATCATTTTTGGCGCTTAAAGATAACAGAACAATTTAGTTATACAACACATTTGAATTTCATCATATATTCAATCTGCACTCAAAGTCCGTTCGCACGATATGGATAAATAAAAACTTGAGGCAATATAATATTCCATTTCCATAATTTTTCCAACTAGGTAATACGAACTAGGCCTACTTGATACCAATCACTGAAACGCGACCAAGGAGCATACAAGGATTTATCTGCATAATAAGGTTTGGCGAGGCAAGGAGAATAAGAGGTAAGTTATGGCCGCAGTTTTGATATCAGAATTAAGGGATCAGGAGAATAAATAAAAGCTTACCGTCAACACACAATGAGTCTGGGAGATTTTAGGTGGGAGACAAGTTGAAGGAAGGGAGGGCTAAATATAAGAATGAATTAGATGATTACGGTTTGTGTAAGAAACAGGGGAGGTATGCGCTGAAATGTAAATGAGAGAGAGAGAGAGAGAGAGAGAGAGAGAGAGAGAGAGAGAGAGAGAGAGAGAGAGAGAGAGAGAGAGAGAGAGAGAGAGAGAGAGAATAAATAATGAATAGAAGGAAGAGTAAAAGGAAAACCAGGGGACTGATCTGTCTGTTCACCAACATTCTTCTTTTATTCATCACCGATCTTCTGAACTGCACATCCAACCCTGCCTACTCACACACAGATGATTCCTTCTTTCACATTTCCTCATGCCTCTCGCAGCGTCCATCGAAAGAGTTAATATAGTAGTTTCGGGGTGACGCATACAGTATCTGATTAAAGAAATCTACATTATAATTTCCCACTGGGTAAAAGAAGCTGTTTGCATTGCCTCAGAAATCTTCCTCCTTGCCACCATCCACTGCACGACTTTCAGTTTAGACAATATACAGTACAGTTCAGTCCGCCAGCATCTCTCAGCGTCCGCAGTGATTCTTCTCTTAAGTTATTGTGGTTGGTACATTCTTACAAAATCAGCGTGAGAGAACTTTGTGTACTCAACGAGCTCCACTCTTTCCTTAACTCTTCAGTACGGTGATGTCTGTTTTGTTCTAACTACCTCAAGACAGTCTTAGCCAGCTTAGCCCAGACTCTACATGGTGACCTTTCTCCGATATCCCCTTCTTTAAAGGTGTCCTAGCTTAAGTTAAATAAAACTGACTTGTGGCATTAAAATAATAGTAAGATAAGCCATTTTGCATATCCCTTTTTTATGCATAGACTAGGCGGTCTTTCTCCTATGGCCCCTAAAATGTTTGCACACCTTGCCATCAGCTGGATTTAATACCGCTGCATACCACCAGCATGGGGAAGGCTTGACCATTTGATTTCTTGAGATCAGGGAATTTCATAAGACACGGTGTATGGCCAAGAACTATGGTACCTGTATTATTGGTGTGTGTCTGTGTACCTATGGAAGAGAAAGTAAACTAGTAAAAAAAAAAAATCGTATTCACAATAATAGCTCCTCTTGGTGAACCGGGACCCGAACGTGCAACATCAGAATTCCAAGTGATTACTTCGCCTTTCCCAGTAATGCAGTATCTTCCCTTGATGCACCGGGATTCCAGAATGAGATGTAACAATTACCATCTCAGTATCATGGCCTCCCGTGAAATACGGAAATTCCTTACATTAATTTCAATACACATAAAGAGAAGCTGGTTTGACCTATGGATCTGTACTCCTCGGTAAGTAAAGTGTGCGTTCTCTTGTTTACCAGTCTAATACAAATACAGGAAAGGGATGGCCGGTTTGTTTTCCTTATACGCAGGTAAACGACCTCTCTGGCTAAATGTAACTCACGCTTCGCATTCTGTAAACACCGCGACGAGTAGGCCAGTGTTTGGCTTGTAAATTATGGTCAGAGTCTTAAGCTCCCCTAATAATCCAGAATATACTTCCTATTGTTGGCATGTAGTTCACTTTCCTTCCTGACGTATAATACAAAAATATGGTGTGTTGGCAGAGGATTATATCAGGCTTCGCTAAATTTAGGAATAATATCCCACAAACGGGAGTTAGAGATAGGAATGGTGATATATTAGGTGGATGTTGCCATGAAATGTACATATTCCATCCTTCACTTACAGTCAAGCGTATTTGCAATAACAAAATAGTGTATACTTGCTTATGAACAAACTCCTATACACATCTATGTATATACATAAACCAGTATATATTAAACTGCAATGGAAAAGATAGGACAGATATTTGGGTCCTTGGCACACACACACACACACACACACACACACACACACCAAACTATTTATCTTGTATATTCGCCTCGACTTATAAATACTACAGTGCTACAGGGTGTGGTGTATTGGGCGTGTTATGTGACAAAATAATTACATTTCACGTCTTCTGTGGCCTGACTACCATAATGGGTTTGGTCCAACATATTAGACGGGAGACGTAAACATATACTGAGAAGACCTACAGCACCCCACCCTCTGCAGTAGTTACCAGTGGACCCGGTTGTACAGTACACTAAACTACTGTATAATGAATATGCAAAACTAAGAGATCAGGTGTACATGTGTGTGTGTGTGTGTGTGTGTGTGTGTGTGTGTGTGTGTGTGTGTGTGTTTTGCATTACTATTGCAACTCGGTCATAGGGGTCAATTGACGCCAAGACCATCTTCGACATTTTTGCCAGGCAATTTAAAGTATCCCCTTCCTTATCGCGCCTAATTAATACATTTATTACAATTTGTTAATTCACAGTATGTTCTTTACGAAAATGTGTCATTATCTATAAAACACTGAAAGAAAATGCTTATGTTTAATAAAAACCCTAATATTTTCCTGTTTGCCTTATACCCTGCAATATAGTCATTCATATTGACGGCAGCAGAACTTATAAATCTACTTAGCAGCGTTTGTGTGTGTGTGTGTGTGTGTGTGTGTGTGTGTGTGTGTGTGTGTGTGTGTGTGTGTGTGTGTGTGTGTGTGTGTGTGTGTGTGTGTGTGTGTGTGCGTGGCCGACTCAACACAACATTGGAACCAGACTCTTTATTTGGGTGAAACTTGTGTCGTTCCAGCGCAACGGTAACATTTACATCCTGTTACAGGAAAGTCAAACACTTGTGCTGCCAGTCGTGATGATTATCGAAAACTGGCCATCATGGAAGGCTTAACCGTAATACTGATTGTATTCTGGTATATTTCACATGACTTACCAGGGTAGTGTAGAGGAATAAAGAGTAAGATCACTATTAAAACACGGAAGTCGAGCATTATGTCTGACGCTGACGAGCTCCACTCTTGCAGCTCAAAACTGTAACCACACAATCATAGTGCCAATGCAGCCACTGAGAAAAAACTGCAGTACTTCAGCACCAGTTCGGAAGAACACATGAAGAAAACATCATATGACGCTATATAATGGCGACAGCTTTTGACTACCTTCTGACGAGTCACTGTCCATGATATCAGTTGTTTAATGCTAGTTACTCAGTGTGCTTCATGGGGCAGTAACAGGTGCGTTTGTCTTTGTGTATTTTACATGCAGAAATTAGGACAGCAGTAATTGAAGAGTTTGTCCCAGCCTGTGTAATGATAGCATATAAAGTTTTATCATGTGAAAGAAAGTTAGGAGAGGGGCAAGGAGTGTGGGGTTATGAGGGGGTACAAAGTGAGTCAGAGACCAGAGTAAGGATGAAGGCGAGTGAGGATACAGGATTCGAGTGGCTGATATTGGCGGGCTGGGCTGGGGCGAGCTGGGACTCCCTCTGGCGAGGAGCAAGGTGGCAAACACAACCATTTGTGAAAGTTATGTCATATTGGATCCCCTGCCAGAACAACTCCGCCGCCCAGAATTTCATATTTTCCCGTTGATGCAGCGTGCATCTGGAAACGAAACATGTAAATATAAAAGAAAGTTAATCATTCCATGTAACCTTACGATTTTTTCACGACTTTTTCAGCCCAGTTGTTTGAGGTACTTAATACCTTCAAAAAAGAAGCCAAATAGCTTACGCTTACATTATATAAACTAATTTATATATCTTCCACAGAAGAAAGTTTTCTCATGCCACTTTTTAAAGCTTTGAGGAAGTGCCATCCTCCTGCGATTTAACACTTTCCTAGGCAATAAACACACGTGATATATTCTGGCCAACCCAAGACAATAATGACCGTCTGAATCAGAGTTGTAACAGATTAAAGGTTATGAGCATCTTAATATTATTCATTCCACCTGACTCCTTCCTTCCCTTCCCTAAGCCGTTCCAGAATCTTGAGTTTCCTCTCTGTTTGTCATAAGAATTTCGTGTTGGCACCGTCCTGTGTAATTTCAGGGTTACGACGAGAAACAAACGGGCCAACACAAACAGACAGAAATAGACAAGTACTATCATTCCCAATTTAATGACGGCTGTTTGCACTCACCGTGGCAAGCGTTTGGGAAGGAAAGAGGAATCATGCAATTCATTTTTACCAACATACTGTACATTCTGTTAAGTTTTCTCTTATTTCATCACTTCAGATTTCCCTCTCTTCTCTTTCATTCTTATCTGCTGTCTTTCCATGTTATTATTTTTTTTTTCCGCACATCTCACTTTCTTGCTGTTTCTCTCTCTCTCTCTCTCTCTCTCTCTCTCCTTTCATCTTTAATCCATTAGGTTTCTTCCATTTGTGTCTTCTTTTTGTCTCTCCCCCTCCCCCTCCCAACCGCGTTTCTTCTTTAAACATATACCAATAAACCAACAACGCTGCGTCACCTGCAAACGTTTGTGAAGCTCAGCAGAGAGAGAGAGAGAGAGAGATGCAGTACCGCTGTTCTGCTGGCAGTTGTCAATCATACGACATTAATTAATTATAATCTGGGTCTGATTTTGGTATTCGAACAGGAATTTCATCTCTCGTCGCTCGGTCTTTGGCTCGGATCCTTGTTGACGCAAGAGACTTGTCGGTTCTCTTCCATTTCTATTGTTTTGCATCATACACCTTATCTGTCTTCAGGCTCTTATGACTATGTTAAGTAAAACTGTTAAGTAATTTTTCCAAGTTTGTTTGCCACAAGGTGCTATACTGAGCCCGACTGATGTGACGGCGGATGACAACAGTCTTCACATTCACGTCATCCATGCCTTGGTTCTGAGTCAGTGTTGAGTTTTAAACTGTAGGTCTATGTGATGGTTTATCTTCAGGGTTCAGTACTGATAACTCTCTTATGTCAGGGACAATCCTGGTATTTTAATCTAGCTAGCGACAGAATTTTATATTCATCCAGGAGTGAGTCGCAAGAGCATGACCTTTTTAATACAAGTATCACTATGCCTCCCATCGTTGGGACAACCCTACTATTCTCTTTCTGCCAACGCCAGACGATTTATTGTAATAAAGAAGAGTCACAGAATTATCAGTCTTAAATTCGGATATGTTTATATTAACTAATTTTTCTGTATATTGATTGAGGTTTTGCTGTCAAGGCATTCTGAGTCAGCCTCACCTTTCTTACTCCTTCCAGAAAAAAAGTTTTATTTATCCTTGCTACTGTTAAGAGTCATTCATCATTTTTTCTTTCCAGTAACTGCATTTTTTCTCTTCTAGTTTTATCTCCAGCATTATCCCATCCCATTTTTATTCAGATCATGTGAGAGATAAAAGCTCGTCCTGTCTGTCTAGCACTGTATTTTCATGCATAACTCCTGTTTTCCTCTTCTGGATACGGACTACATGAAGAGGCTCTTTCATTTTGCCAAGGTATAGGTATTTATCTTTTCCGACGCTCAGCTACTTTGATAAGGAGATGCAGTGCGCGAAATTTGTTAAGTAGCCTACGACTACCTTCATTAGAAGCCGTATTTATTCAGGACCTTGGCCAAATTTTCACAATAAGAAAGTCTCCTTGGGATTTAAACATTGTCAGACATCACTCTCTTCTCTTTTATTTTACATAATTATTAATCAGTCTGGCTATGAGGAGTATTGTAAGGTAGGAGTGGAAGTAAATTTAGGAAGCAATCTGGTACATCAATTAAGCTCGAGAAAATTTATGAATAAGGCTCCAGCTCTTTATGCTGGCCGTGGACGCTATTTGGCAATTTTATCTCCTTGCACTGATCATAACCGCGTCACCAGCCTGCTTCACACCCTCGTAATTATGGTGTCTCACTTTCAAAAGATCCGTCTAAACTCTGGAACTGTCATCAGATTTTCTAATATATGCCCGCAGTACTCCCAGGCTGTACTAGTGACAAATGAATAGTTACAGTAATATTATTTATGAATATTACTGGCCAATCTTTATATATAATGAGGAAGATCTAAATAAAAATATTTACATCCGCTTAACATAGCCTACACACTAAAGAACGTACTAAAATTAAAATTTTACAACATACAACACTTTGTGTGCGTACTGAAAATTAATATGAAGATTCTTTCCTCCGCCCCCGCCTCCTTGTTGGGTTGGGAAATTTTTGCCTCATCGTCTGGTCGTGTCTTCATCATACCGTGACAATTTCTTCCAGAATTTTTCATCACTCCTTGCTGATGGTGCACTGTTCTTCGAGCCAAACTTTGCCGGCTATTTTAACCATGAGTTTGGATTAGTTTCTTTGTCTTTTCTAATTTCCAGCGTTAGTTTTTATCAAAATTTTCTGCGATTTTCTTTTCTCATTCCACTGACGGCCTTGGAAATCAGTTCGCCTTATTGTCTGAGCAAGCGAAGCGAGCGAGGGCACTGTCAAACTGGTAGTATTAAGGTGGTAGGACCGTGACCCAAACAGTGTTATTTCGGGAACTATCCCATTTACTGTGGGTCTATGAATATTGTTGAAAAATTTACGGAAAAGTAATAGGTGTTACCTAAAACACTTTTTTCCTCCATATTCGCCATCATAAAACTGAAAAAGCCAAAATAGCCATATTGAGCACCAAAATTATTATTATGTAAATTATTAAAGCTACAGGTTGTGACAATGGTGTCCGTTATGTGGATACTGCTATGATGATATTGCTCGCCTTTCCTCGTATGTCAGCAGGGTTACTCAGGATCGTGACTGTATTATGTTTCTGTTACTGAAGCACATTATGGACTTCACCTCTCTTACTGCAGTGTACACCTCCACTGATATAAAGTGATCTTGAAGAAAAAGAACTGTTATATGCCATATTCGACTCAGTTGTGAAGAGAACTCCTTGCGGGATATTCTATTGGCCTGGGTGACTTCAGCGAGAATACTGGCAATCACAGGGTGGTCTGTGAGGAATGTGTAGGTCCCCAAGGCTATAGATAGAGAAATTTTAATACTGTAGTTCGTACTTTCTGAATACTGTAGTTCGTACTTTTACAAAATCCCTTAAGCTGAGGTTTGCTGGATCTTGCTTCCAGTAGCCTGATCTTCACCAATGGACTTGATTTTCCAATGTCGGAGGGGTTGCTAAAGAGATTGACCATATTTTTGTAAGTACTCGGTGGAAGATCCTTCAGAGGTACGGAGTTTTCAGGAGTTACTGGTTACGGACATACTGTTAAGGGTGCAAATGAAAACTATGAGAATCACAAGATGCCACCTGCAAGCGTTCCATCTTGAGAAACTCAGGGATGAAGAGTGCACTTTTGAGTATGCAATGGTTGAATCAAATCCGTTTGAGGTGCTCAGTGCTGATGAGGACCATGTAGAGCGTTGAGATCCCATTAAAGATGTTGCTATGGCAGTAACTGATGAATGCACTGAATTAAAATATAAACCTGTAGGTCATAATGCTAGACTCAGCTTTCCTGAGCAATGTGGATCTGGAATACCGTTTTCTTGGCTTTTGAATCACAGCACATCAGGCCTGCTTGTAAATTAGAACAATGTGTCGTGAAAATCCTGAACATGACATGCGTGGGACCCGAAGCACAGTCCCATTAAAAAGAACAACTATCCGAATTATGTGCAACAAAATTTGGGTAAAATTCCGAGAGAGCATCTACGCAGCCTGTCCTGTAAAGTCTAAAGATTTTTCGGGACTCCAATCTCGAAGATATTCTTGAAACATAGTATTCAGTGTTTATTCAAATGTCCGGTAGTTATCCTGTAAAATAAATAAACAAGTTTATTTCTTAGAACATATACTTTTCGATCTTTTCAATCGGTTTCAACTGTTTACATGTAAAGTACCACAAAACGTTCTCCATGAAAATTGAAGGACCATGTAATGGAGGATCAGTAAATCATACCAACATGTTGATTGGTATCGTTAGTGGTAGAGTACCGTCGCTCGGGCAAGAGTGCCGGAAGGAGATGCTTCAAGGCTTACGAAGCTGCGTCAGGTCATCCATCCTATGTGTTGTGACTGACAAAGGAAAAAAAAAAAAAAGGAAAAGAAAAGTATCACGAAGCAGTGGGACTCGTGGCTGCCTTCGAAGATAAAATTTAGAAATGTTTTACATTAAAGAATATTTTATTTTTTTCACATCCCCCTTCATATTTACTTCATGGACATTTTTGCCACTACTCACTTCTCTTCATCTTTCCGTTTCTTGTTCCTTCTCAGCTTAATATCCACCCTACTTTCAAAACAATCAATAAGTGCGCAATGGAAACCCGAAGAGAGAGAGAGAGAGAGAGAGAGAGAGAGAGAGAGACAGACAGACAGACAGACAGACAGGCAGACAGACAGACAGAGACAGAGAACTGATGTATATTTATATTCTGACCTATTTAGTGTTATCTCTTCAGCTGTAGGTGACGTACATTTTATTATATTGCAGTAATACTATTCTAACTGTTATTTCTATTTGCAGTTCTTAATAATAATCTAAAAAAAAAATGACTTATTTGTGTAGGTAATGTAGGCACCTCTCAAGATAAAAATAAAAAATAAAAAAAATAACTCCTTCAGTGGTGGAAAGAACAGAAGAAAATATTATTGTTGTTTCTTGTTCTAAAGGATAAGTGCGGTTTGCATTCTTTTGTTTGGCATACTTTACCTTCATCTTACCCATTTCTGAATATCGTCTCTCTGCCATTTTTCCATTTCGATGTACGCCTACCTATTATGAAGTTTTTACTTATAGGATCTTTATTTCAGTCTAGTTTCTTTGTTCAACCAGTCATGTCCATCTTATTTGCACTTATGAGCTGTAATGTGCAGCAGTTTGTGAAACATCTTGTTATGTGGAGACGAAAGTTTAAACTTCAGTTTGTGAGTTGCAACTGCTTGCTCATTTCTTGCAGCTCAAAGTTTCCCTCATTTCTCTGGCCGCTCCGACAAGTAATACCGTAACGAGTTTTCTAGTTTCTCTTTATCTTTTTACACTGCGAGATGTCGGAGGGCCTGTAAATCAGCTGGATTGAAGTATTTGCCTTTAAGCTCGTCATTCACCATGCTTGTTTTGATGCCACCAGACCATTGAATGAATCTGACGCAAATAGACCCGCATGTCAAGTGCTAAAGAATACGTTATTAACTCTGAGAACTCGGGAGGTTCCTCAGAGGAAAGCAAAATCGTCCAGCGTTACCAGGGGATAATATATCAATTGCCTCTCGAAGTTTGGCGACTAATGAGCTGCGGTGACTCTTGTGTCAGCAACTTCTTTTTTTCTTATTTCGTGTTTCTTCAATAATGTAACTATGGTATTCAATGTGTGTGTGTGTGTGTGTGTGTGTGTGTGTGTGTGTGTGTGTGTGTGTGTGTGTGTGTTTTATACCTACCTACCTACATACATACATACAAATATACCACATAAGTATATGTCCTAATTAATCGTCAGTCTTTACTGTGTTAACCCTCTTACCCATCAGTACGAGTACCTAAAGTGGGAGGATTCCAGAAACAGGAACACTGAAGTAAATCAGAAATGTCCTCAAACAGAGCGCCCAAAGAGATGAGCCAAACATCGGTTTATTACCCAATGAGAGAAATAGAAATGATGCTATTCAGGGAACATTTGTTTTTGCGTTGCGTAACCTATATAGTATAAGATGTGCAGATAGTCTTAAAAGATATGTAAAGAGCCTACTGATCCGACGATAAAATTACCTAATTCCTTAACAAGTATAATCTTGAACAGAAAACAGCATGAGTTCCCTACTAATTGATCAGGACTTACAACTCTGCTCGATAACTGAGACGAAAAAAAACACTGTGATGTCATGTACCAAGATATCCAGAAACGTTTAAGGTCCCCAGTCAAAGACAACTAGAAAAACTAAAATTCCCACGGCCTCTCTAACAAATCATGTTCTTGAATTGGTGATTGGCTAACGAATTACAAGCAACATGTAGTGATAAACGCGTCATCAGAGTGGCTTGAAGTAACTGGGGAAATTCCTCAAGGGTCAGTTCTAGGACCAGTTCTTTTCACTAATTATGTTGTTGATCTAGATAATGGACCCCCCTGTGGCGGGGGGGACACAACCTGGCCGCACTATGGGGTGGTACTACTACTCTGTGGCCAGGTTGTGTTAGGAAGAATACTGCCACCGTATTCCCTGCGTGTCGTAAAAGGCGACTAAAAGGGGCGGGGTGAGGGGACTAGGGACCCCCTCCTCTGTTTTTTAATTCCTAAAAAGAGACAGGCCAGAGAAAGGGATGGGGGATGGAGTTATCCCCGTTCCCTGAAGATTGGGTCTATGAATGTGCGTGGATGTAGTACGATTGAGGCTAAAAGGGAGGAGATTGGGAGAATGTTTGTGAGAAGAAAGTTGGATGTGTTAGCTTTGAGTGAAACGAAGATGAAAGGGAAGGGGGAGTCTATATTTGGAAGTGTGAATGGAAGATTGTCAGGTGTTGATAGAGGAAGGGCAAGAGAAGGTGTGGCCTTGTTAGTGGGTCCGGAAGTACAGCAATGTGTGATTGAATGGAAAGAGATTCTTGTAGATTCTTGTAGTTTTCCGTTGGTACATACCTTCTAGCGGCCTGTTTGTAGTCAAAACGTAAACTAATAAAACCCAGTTCTGAAGTACGATATATATGGAATTTTCCTGTACACACACACACACACACACACACACACACACACACACACACACACACTCGCTGGCGCAGTGGTAACGTTCTCTCTTGCCATCTGGTAGGCGGGAGTTCGCGCCTCGCTCAGGTTGCGAAAAGTTTCACTGACGAAGTGGGCGGTTACTGTCCCCCTTGAGCAAGGGGACGGGTGTGTGGGTGTGTGAAGGTCACACCCTTGCCCTTAGATCGGACTATATGAGCTCTCAGCTCCCTTCCGGGAGGGTAAAAAGCTGACGATCACGACCATCAAGTGATCCTGACCGACCTGGTGAATTACACACACACACACACACACACACACACACACACACACTACAAACTATATAATGATACAGTTTGACACCGCAGACAGCTGCTGATAGACAATACAGTTGCCCCAAATTAGAGGGCTGGTTGAACAAAATTAATTAATACAATAGTATCAACCAGAATATCAGTTAAGTGGACATCATACTGAGACCTGCAAGCATACATGTAGCTTATAGTACTTAAAGCACCAAATAACTTAGGTACAAAAAGCTCTTCGGGGAGTAGGATGAGATAGGCTTTTGTCCTGGAGCCACTGACACATTGTAGACTCGACCCCGCGGCTCAAAGGAAACAAATCCGACTGTCACTACCTAGTCACCCGTAGGGAAGCTAGGGATGAAGGAGAGAGAGAGAGAGAGAGAGAGAGAGAGAGAGAGAGAGAGAGAGAGGAGAAGAAGAAGAAGAAGAATATGAGGATGATGATGATTAAGTGGGATGTTTTCAGTCAAGAACTAATGAAACCAAGAATAAACACCGCATGTACAGAAGCTGACAAATGTAACAAATACAAAGGTCTTTTTAAATGTCAAACTCCGTAACATTTGTCTTGGCCCTAAAACGGTGGTGGGAATAATGACTGACATTAAGTACTGGCTGTGCAACCGGTAATGTATTTAGAACACACAAGCGCAGTCACCACAATCCAGTCGGACGAACGATACTCAGAAATTTATAACGATAGCACTCCTTACATTTTGTACACTCCAGAAAGTTTACAGGGAGGTGAAGAACTTTCCTCCTCACGAACATTGGGCTATCCAATACTTCTCCCGGTTGACCACACCAACCTTCAAGTATTTACTAGGTTTCGTGCACACCAGAAGTTCTTAATGTCGTTTGTTATTACTCCTTCTCAGCGAGTACAAGTTACGGCTTGTTTCAGAACTACTTTCACCTCGCAGTTTCTGGAGGGAGGCAGCATTAACCTGGAACAGTTGTTTCCAGCTGTTTTATATATTTATTCTTTTTAACTTGCACAGTCCTCTTACATAATGCTCTCTGACTTTTGCTTAGAGCTATTGTTAGCCAAGCATTTTTTTTTTTTTTTTTTTTTTTTTTAGTAATCTTGCTCGTTAACATATTATTGCTAACTGCCTGAACCTCATTGCACGGTATAAAAAATTTAATCACGCCAAAACCTTAACGTATATTTAGAAACCTACATCAAGTACCAATAAGGACATTTTTATATATGGCGATTCCGACATACAGTATATCAGAGGCAAGATGAACTGTTCGTTTCGTCTGATATTAAAACATCCTCCTATATTTCTTTAGTTAAACATCAGGAGGGAAGTCGGTCTCGTTCCCTTCGTCACGTGTGTTCGACAGTCATATGAGATTAGAGATACTGGCACAATGGTGCTTCGATACTACATGTGATAGAAGTCGAATAGGAAAAAGCTGCTCTCTCAAACGCATTACGAGTCCAGTCCAAGAGGCTGGCAGAGGATATGTGTTATGTAAAACGCTACCAGGGACGTGGGGCGGTGTCCTACGGCTAAAATAATTTGGGCTACAGTAGTCTAGCTTTGGTTCTTCTGAAGCATCCAAAGAGCAGAGGGTGTTGCCACTTTCCTTTTACACACCTGTCGTTTAGATCAGTGATTCTCAACTCAGGTCATATTTCTAGGCGGCCAGATGGAGAAGATGGAACATTTGAGGCCACAGTTGATTTCTGAGGGGACCTCCCAAACTTAGTTGCCAGGAGTATGATTATTTTTCATAATCGTCTCGTTTCATTCTCTAGTAGCATAATTATTGAAAACCTCTATAACTAGCAATACATATATCAGCGAAAAAAACAGTTTGTTTTACATGAAATGTTATATTCAGGAGAAAGAAATCGTAACGTTATGAACGTTATGAGTGGCAAACCCGGGCAACTTTGACTTATTCAGCACCGTACAGTTAGTCGTTAAAACTGCTTCCAACTTCGGACACTCCAAGTGCATTTGTTTACGTTTTTTTTTTTTTTTTTTTCCAGTAAAATGAATGATCTGACCGACAGATTCACATTTCAACATTGCTAATCAGACTAACAAAAGCTATGAGGGAAGCACGAGAGGTAAATAAGGCTCAGAAGGCCATTAAAAAAAAAAGTTGAGAAACCCTGGCTTTGATCACACTGGTGGAAAAAAAAACTCCGTGTACGAATATCATCATCCGTTCGGAAATGAATTTGATTTTTATACACCGAATCACTGAATATTAAGGATACTGACATCTGTTGTACAAGAGGTGACAGTGTCACTGGTACGGTAAAGTTCATCCAGTATATTGAATTACCACAAGTTAACACAGTCGATATAGCCATTCACATACACACTAGTTACTTCCAACTCCGGAACAGTATTGCAACACGCAGACAAGAATTCACATGCTATATGTTCCCTGAGAATTTACTGACAATTCTTACAAGGCAATTATTTTATTATATTTTATTTTACTCTTTTTTAGCCAAATATGAGTACAGAGTGGAACATCGATGAGACGCCTAAGCCGCAATGTATTGACTGCCTTCATTGTAGTTGAGGTCTACACACACACACACACACACACACACACACACACACATACATTATATATATATATATATATATATATATATATATATATATATATATATATATATAAACTGTATTCTTGCCGTCGCAGATTAAGAAACATTTTCCATATAAAGGCTCCCAGTCAAAGCCACACAAGACCAAGTACGTGCCTTCTTAGTTGTATGCTTTGGTATTGGTTGTGTCACAAGTGAACGATGTATCATCAGTCGCAATCTGTCCAACTTCTCGGGGCACCAGGAGGTTTTATCCGCTCGAGAAAGATAATGTACCGAATTGATTTCATCAGGAAAGGACCCTTTTAACAAAATGGTTAATGGAGGCTCAGTCTCCTCTAGCTCAGAGTCTCTCCAATGCAAAAGAAAACTGAAAGGAACAAATGTGAAGTAAGAAAGATATCATAGTAGTAAGGAGGTCTACATACTAATGATGGGATCTTCATGTTTTCTTTATTCGATTAACGTATGAAAATACCATCTGAATGTTAATCGTCGAAAATTCAGAAGGCATATATACACCTCGCACAAAATTTATAGCCTTCACCAAGTAGATAAGGTCACGGGATAATACTGATGTGGCACAAACCCCAGGCAACGTTGAACCTCTGGCGGAGATTTTATTTAAGAGTATTTACAAATCGTGACCCCCAGCGTGGGGAAGGTAATTTACGCACAGAATTAATATATCTGTTTATCTATCTATCTATCTATCCATCTACCTATGTATCGTCTGATCCAGTATGTTCAGTTGTAATTATTTTTCAGGCATTACTTAAGGAAGTATGCAGTTCACTGAAGAATGAGAAAAATATATATAAGTGAAATTATACTGTGGATGCAGTGTTCATATTGGTAAAGGCAGAGTATTGCAGTGACTGAAATTAAAGGAGGACGTGGCATCTGGTGTAGCGAAGCGGCATCGTTGACTGAGCCTCGTGTTAATGTTTACTGGGAACACATCAAATCGGCGACAAGTTACTCTATCAGTGCACATCTTACCCAAATTTTTATACAAAGTGTTTTAGGTCTACAATGATAGAATTTTTGACAAAGGTCATAAAAAAAAAAAAAAAAATGATCGTCGCAAATAATACATATATGTGCCTATAGTCATCTTAAACGAAGACGGCGAGTACACGAGTATAGCGGCAAGTATGTAAGATTTAGTGTATTAGGGTTCTAACCCTGAAACGCTTTCAGTGTAAGGCGAATTAAGACGAATGGGACTCGAACATTGACTAGGTACTGTTGATGGCTGCACGTCTTGCGATTGGTCTGTGTAACCTTGTGTTGTCATAATGTAATAGTTCCAGTGCATACGGTTTCAACAATATACTGTCATTCTGGAATTTTCCATGTCAATTGTGGAGGCCAAAACGCTTCGACATAGGCCACTTAGAGTTAATTCGCGTGAGTCCAGCCACATCGCGCTAATATTTTTAGAATGAGTGATGAAACAGAGGTTAATGACCAAGAAGCTTTTAATTTTGTCAGTTTGAGCGAATCTGAGAATATTCGGTCAATGATGAAATATTTTTTACTTACGAATAACTAAGATGAGTTAAATCTATCCAGTTTAAGCCTACTCCATCTAATTCCATTAGTGGTGGGCGTATCGATACTTTCGATATTACCTTTTTATCGAAAATATCGATACGAATCGTGAAGTATCGAGTACTATGAGTACTTTATAAACAAATTAAATTTGACTAATTATTTTACTCCCTCCCACTTTCTCCTGGTATTGTTAATCGTCATACGTCTGGCATCACATTATTGCGAGATCTCGGGTAGTTGGGTGGATCGGAGGAGGGGAGTAGCGTTGGTATAATTAATTATATTTTTCATATTGAGAATAATGACAGATTTTAAGAGTATTATGTCCCATTATTAATTATATAATAAAGTCTACTGGTAATTAACTCTGGCAAACAAAATTATTTGTTAGCAGGCTCGAATTCCCATTTGTTTTTAAACTTGTCCAGTCCATTGAGTGTCTAGTGCAGGATGCGTGCTCTTCGTGTTACTTTATACTATTAACCAGCTGATGTAGCCTACCCTCAGGAAAAACAAGTAATCATTATTCAGTTATTAAATAACAGTGACGATGGCTTCAAGAAATATAGGAAAACGAAGTGCAGTGCGGACATACTTTGTTGATAATGATGAAACCTCTGACAAACTGTTGTGTCTGATATGTGGAGACAATTGTACATAGTGGTAACACTAGTAACATGATGAAACATTTGAAGGCTAGCCTCGGCATCTGGAAGAATTCACCAGTGTTGAAGCTAAGCGTAAAAAGGAAGCCCCAATACCTCCAAGATCAGTCAACCCTCAGTCTTGGAAAGTTTCAGACAATCTGGAAAGTATCCAGGTTAGTATAAATTTTATCGGTATCACTTTAGGAGGATTTTACTCCCCTTATGCGTAATGTTAAAAAAAATAGTAGGGCAGGCCTAAGCACGAGCCAAATGGGATGAGAAACTCAAGTGGTAAAGTTTTTATCTTTAATCTGCTTCTTTACCGTCAACTCCATTTTTAGCATCCTCAATGCATATTCATGAATTAATCTTTTGACCATTGAATTTTATTTTTTCCCTTTTTTTTAAATGTCAGAACATGTTAGGAATCTTGTGGTATTTTTTTTCCTTGCAAATGAAAAATAAGCGAGATAGGGACATTTTATATACAAAAATAATCATTCCTTGTGGCCCACTTATATGCTTCCTTTCATGACTAGCCAGTTTTATGAAGGTTGGGTTATTTTCGTGCGTGGATTTTTTTTTTTTTTTTTTTTTTTTGGCTTATTTACACGAACCATTTTTACACTTTCTTATTCACGACCAGTTAAACTGGAACACTCTTCCTCAGCATACTTTGCGTCTTCTATGATCTGAACTTCTTGAAGCACCTTCTGTACAAGCAGTGTATATTTTTTTAATTCGGCTTTTTTTTTTCTTAATTCCCTTGAAGGAATACTGGTACAGACTTCTGATTTTGTGTTCTTTCACAAAAAGGGAAAAAAATCTAGTAGCATGCCAAAACCTTTGCTTTTTACAGAGGGGTCACCAAGAGCAACAGCTATAACTAAGAAACTTTCGA
Organism: Coenobita brevimanus; assembly: GCF_032717465.1. Classification (NCBI taxonomy): domain Eukaryota; kingdom Metazoa; phylum Arthropoda; class Malacostraca; order Decapoda; family Coenobitidae; genus Coenobita; species Coenobita brevimanus. The sequence continues at coordinate 24,363,548 of NC_136976.1, forward strand.
ATTTGATAGCCATCGACCTGCAACCAGTCTCAGTTGTAGAGGATCAGGGTTCTCAAGAATTCGTGCACGAACTTGATTCAAGATATGTACTTCCAAGTAGAAGGTCTCATGCGAACAAGCCTTCCTCAGTTATTTCAAACTGCGAAAGACAGTGTAAAGTCAACTCTAGCAGATGCCAGGACCATTACCTTGACTACAGACTTGTGGACGTCGAGGGCAGGTGAGACATTCATATCTGTGACCAGCCACTTTATTGACAATAACTGGATGATCAGTTCGCATGTCTTGGAAACCATACATCTGCCAGGTGAACACAATGCAGAATCAATTGGAAATAAACTGAAAACTATTGTTGATGACTGGGAGATATCGGAGAAAATAGTATCTGTAGTGACTGATAATGGGGCAAACATGGTAGCTGCAATTCGTCAGTTATGAACATATCCCTTGTTTTGCACACACCCTCAATTTAATTGTAAAGGATTCACTGAAAGACAGTGAGACTTTAGGCATTGTATTGCAAAAGTGTAGCTCAATTGTAAGATTCTTCCATCACAGTACCAAAGCATCAGACATGCTCAAGGAGATCCAAAAGCAACTGAGCTTACCTGAGCATAAAATAATCCAGAGTGTTGTCACAAGATGGAATTCAGTGTTTTATATGATACAGAGAATTGTTGAGCACTACCAGGCTATCACCACTGCTCTTTGTCTTCTAGGAAGAAATTCATTATGTATTGATGAGGATGATTTACATCAGCTGAAAAAGGCAATTGCAGCATTACTACCCTTTGAAGAGGTAACGCGAGAAATCTCGGCAGAGAAGCATGTTTCAGTATCTAAAGTAATTCCTCTTTCGACACTGCTTATGAAAGCTTCTGCAGACCTATCAAGGTCAGACAACGAGCCGGCAGGCCACTTGCTGCAGCAGTGTAGTAGACTCTGCAAATATAGAGATGAATTACCCAATAGCAGTCAGCACATTCTTAGACCCCAGGTTTAAGGGCCTCCCATTCAAGAGCAATGAATCAATTGAAATTGCTAAAAATAAACTAATTCGTGAAATGCAGATGGAAACACAAAGTCAGTCAGTGCAAGAAGTAGATACATCGGGTCCATCAAATGAATCAAGCCCATCAAATGCTGGAATTTGGGCTATGTTTAGCAAAGCAAGGAAAGATCACAGCTGGATCGTTCTACTTCTACGGAGGCTCATGTTGAATTAAGGAGGTATATGGAAGAACCTATCATCAGTAGGATGGAAAACCCTCTAGAGTGGTGGGAGATAAGAAACCAAATTTTGTAAAACTGAACATTACTGCTCAAAAATACCTCGGATTAGTTGCTACCTCAGTTCCCTCAGAACGTCTGTTTTCAAAAGCTGGGGAGTTAATAAGTGACAGACGAAGCCGCCTGAAGGGAGAAAATGCAAACATGATCTTATTTCTGAACAGTTATCTTAAGAAATAGTTTTTCTGTGGCTGCCGAAAATAGTTATATTCTTAGCAGCCATAGTTTACCCTCCTGATTTCCGATGACTTGCCTTGAAGTTCACTCAGTCATATTTGGAATTTACTGTGATGTTTTAATCACATGAAGTAATGGGATATCCAATGAAGCATCATCTCTAAGAGTACAGTGACAAAAAGTATTTAAAATTTTTACATGTTCGTCATTGGGAGTGAGAGGGGTTATTATAAATGTCTTTTACTGAAAATTATTGTAATACTAATGTTTGCTATATTGGCCTAAGTAAGAAATGCAGAATACTTTAGATGAGATAACCTGTGTTAAATGGAAATATTTTAATTTGGTTTGTAGTTATATTGCAAGGAAATACACTATTTTATTTTTTTCAAGAAAGTATTTGCTGCATTAAGCCTGTGTCAAATGGAGATACTTATATTTGTTTTGTACTGTTATACTGCAAGGAAATACACTATTTATTTTATTTTTTTCAAGAAAGTATTTCATTATTAATTTCCTTTCGTAACATAAATGCCACATTGATTTCAGAAGTAACGAATTGAATCCCGGGGAGGGGGGGGAGGAGGGAGGAGATGAAACAAAGGCTGTAGGGAATCTAAGAGAGAATATACAGTATGTTGAGGATCTGCTGAATGGTTTTCACCCTGAGGGAGGGAAATTATCCCTGCAGGAACCTTGAGGGCGGAGGATTACCTCGTAGACGCCTTCTCTCTTAATTTTGACTACACGTTTAAGTCTCTTTTACTGTCTCTCCTTGTAAGTGATTCACAAAGTTGACTGACAACAAGGTATTTATATTACTGCTAGGGAACAGGGACGAACTTGTGAGAGAACACTTGTGTCCAGAAAATGTCTGCTCCGCACAGGTATCGAACCTGGGACCATCTTAATGTCAGTCAGACGCTTTAGCACTCCGCTGCGGATCCGAGAGAGAGGGAGAGAGAGAGAGAGAGAGAGCTGAGTAGAAACAAAGCTACTGTAGGCTATTATATCCAATAAACCTTTCGCTACACCCTGGCCTATGTATTGCATAGCTGACTGTATGTTGCATATAGGCATTTATTTTCCTGTAAAGTACTCGAAATAACCGATACTGGATAATGAAGTACTCGGTATCGGTACTCGATACTTCGATATTAGACTGGAAAATACTCGGTATCGTATCGAAAAAAAAAATCAGTGGTTTCGCTCATCTCTAGATTCCATCAGGTTCCCTAAGCGATGCGCCTGCTTTGCGTACAGCTTTAGATCTTCAGGGCTGATGAGTACGTCGCATAAACGCATTTAAGACTACAGAGACTGTATTTATAAAATGATAGTACCATGGTTCAAGACTGCAATCATCCATTAAATAATTAATTACACTTCACCCACCCATTATAAAGCCTGACCCAAAAACGGCCGATGAAAGTTGTCAGAACATATAAATATTTATCACAAACGTTTTGGTTTGTCAAGTTGGCAGACATGCAGTTCTGGTTTCAGAAGCTAATATCAGTTTTTAATGTCAAGGTTCTTAGATGCTGACTTGCTTCGGTACAATAAACATATGTCTTGTATGGATATTTTTATAAAATTATACCGTAACTTTTGAACGTCTACCACTATGCTTGACTGTTACTACCAGTTTTGTATGTGTATAATATATCGTCATTACCTCACTCAAAACACACACACACACACACACACACACACATTTTTGTGAGCCGAAGGTATACTACAGGTAAAAATCAAATGCGTTTTTAACATAATATGGGAAGTCATTAACAACAATGGAGTATGTAAAACTGAATTACGGTGTTCTAAAATATGCACACAGTATCACCTATGACGAATTATCAAACCATCAGCCCCTCCCCAACCCCCTAAAAAAAAAAAAAAAAAAATGTTCCTCTTGTCTGGTACAAGCAGTAGGTCGGCATTGCTAACTTCGTAACGACGATACTGAAACTTACCGCCCAACGCTGCCATCTCTTCACAGCGACAGGAAGTCGTACCTGTGAGAGCGATTAGCAATGTAATCAACAAAATGCCAGTAAAATCATTGTGGATAATCTGTCTATCTGTCAAAATCTCTCTCTGTCTATGTGTGCATGTATGTATGTATGTATGTACTGATGTGTGTATGTATGTAGGTAGGTAGGTAGGTACCGAGTATCTGTTTGTGCTTATGCCAGTGTATGGTACCCTTCTAAAAACGAAGAAACGAATTATTGTGAATGAATCTCAGTAAAAGTAGAGACAACCAACTGTTCCAGTAAATTCATGTGAAACAAAATGTCTCATGGATCATTACCGGTGCCACCCAATCCAGTGACCATTTTTCTTCTTTGATTATGACTGGAAGCGTAATGAATATGTAAATATCTCTGGAAATATACATAGGTTCGGTTGACCGGCATGCAAATTTTTACCTGTCGTTCCCCAACGAATAAACACACACACACACACACACACACACACACACACACACACACACACACACACACACACACACACACACACACACACTTCCATTCATTGTATTGACAACAGAGTGTTATAGTACCTACCAACCAACCTTTAAATTCTTCACCAAAAGATTTTTTTTTTCATCTTGCCACCTCCAGAGAATTCTATTACACTTCAGGGAAAACTGAAAAGATTAGACAACTTCATTAAGCTTCCCAATTATGGGAGGTCCCCCGTAATTAATTGAATTCATCAGTTCATAGCAAGAATTAAACAAAACAAAAAATTCTAGGACTGAAGGGTTTAACTCAATACAGGAAGCGGGAGAAGGGTGGAGAAAGAAAATAGACCAGTGACTTACCATTCCTCTCATTCAAGTTTCCAGAGATACCTAAGACCTTTGCATCACATTTCATTGCCATGTGTGAACTTGGAAAACTGGGTGGTGAACAAAAATTCGTGCCTTCCGTCAGTGTCTACAATCATGGTAAAATTCCATATTTTGGATTTTTATCATCATCTGACGTCAGAATGCTGGAGGGACATTTGACGTCTCTGCATAAACGTATGCCTTTCACGAAATACCCTGTACTATTTGTCTTATTGTCTATACTATGGTTAATGTGAATAGATTTTTATAACCTCTCTTTAACCAAAAATACTTCCATTTTTCTTCATTCCCCACCTCGGCATTACAAAGGGCGAGAAACAAACACAAAAGTATTAGGTATGAGAGCTTAGAAAACTGACAGAATGAGCGAAGTGGATGAAGCATTCGTAATGAATGAAAAGAACTGGTGTAACTCCTGATAATGAAGAAAACAAGAGAGAGTAGAGTTGGACTAATATTTTTACACATCTTTATTTACTTAATGCATAAATTATTTAGCAAAGAGGAAAACTTTTAGAAATACAACAGGAATAAAAAAAAAGGATGTGTATACAGAGGCTTGAGTTCTTGTGTATACAGAGGAGGGAGAACCGTTACAACAAACAATACAAAAACGTGAAGTATTGTGTCAGTTTTTTGTCTTAGTGCAGGTGGTGACTCCCACGGCAGTGGGAGTGTTGGTGCTGGTGTGTGGGAGAGGGGGGGGGGGGAAGAGGGGCAAAGGCCTGTGAATTGGGTGGGAGGGACTTGTGAATGTGGAATGGGAAAAAGTAGCAGGGAAATCGCGAGATTTTTTTATTATTTTCTCATCCTTTTCTCTATTGGCAATACATTTTCCATTATTTTATTTTTTCATATGCATTCATTGATGCTCTAGCATTCATAGACATATCGGGAATGGAAATTTACCAGGGTTAGGTAAAAAAAAAGGGTTGATTATATAGGCAGGCATGGTTAGATGCCAATGATGCTCCGGTGAGATCCAAAAGATGTAGCATTCACTAGTTCCCCTAATTTTGCTAGATTTGGTTCGGGTGGTTTTTCCATTCCCTTTCCTTATGCCAAAGTTACGTCCGAAAGAAGCTAAAGTTGGGTTTGAAGGACGCCCAGGTAAAGATCAAGTCTGTGGTCAGGTTCTTAGAATGTCATTTTCCAGTAAAGATCTCTCTCTCTCTCTCTCTCTCTCTCTCTCTCTCTCTCTCTCTTGGAGACTTAAGTGACAGTGTATCAGAGTAATGCTGGCAATAATGAGGGCAGCATTAATGACAGACTTGGTACGGAAAAGTACCACTGGATGGCAGTCGTGAATTTTCGCTTGTGATGTTCAAGGTGAAGCTTTTTGTAAAGTTAATGAATATGTGGAAACCAAAATGATAACGATACAGCTGGGAAAAAAAACTGAAGGAGAGTTTGATGTGAGGACGATAGCTTAATAGGATATGTTGCCAATACTTGGCGCTAAGGTGAAAATAATTTTGTACTGGAGATGTGTTTTATGGCGGCGAACATCGTGAAAGTAGTTTGATGATGAAGGCAGTGGCGATGACGGAAGAGATAGGGATGAGGGCACGATAACGTTGATGAACCCCGATGTTTCATTAAGTAATTGAATGACAACATTGCATAAAGAGAACAGCAGATTCAAGAAGATATTGCAAAAGCCACAAATCCAGACTAGCAGTGTTGCTGATGAGTGTATTTGTGACGCGCGCTCTGTTGTGCTGCGATGTGTATTGCGGTGAAAATTATTGCGAAGATTTTTTGCTTTGTAGTCATTCTCACAGCGTGTTATTAACGGAAAATTCAGTGTGTGTGTGTGTGTGTGTGTGTGTGTGTGTGTGTGTGTGTGTGTGTGTTTATTTACTGTCTTCTCAAACAGCTTCCAGACTTGTTTCTGGCTCGATCATCCTTCCCCAGGGGACTCTCTATTCTTAACATCATATTCCATTCTCATCACATTTATTCTCAAATACATGCCACATTCGTCTACACTGTCCTTCATTTTTAATTGTTCTACGGCATAAATTCACCGTTTTTCTGAAAGTCTGAAGGATGTTATCAAAAGTGGGAAAATCGTTTATTAAGGAGGGGTTTTGCACAGTCATTCCTACTTCATCGATGAATATGATTTGTCTTTGTTTTTTCCAGTTCTTATGACTCATTGCGGTGAATAAAATTGTCTGGCTTTAGTGGGGATACAATGCATCACTTGTCTTCATCAGCAGAGGATTAGCGGAGACAGCATTAGCTCTCTGGATGCTGTGCCTCACTTTCAGCTCTGTAAATGCATCTGGGGTTTTCTGGAACAGAAACCTGGAGTCGTCCTGACCATAAGAAAGATCAAACTTACGGTACACTTTCGCATGGTGTGGGAAACTTCTCTTTACTAAAAGTTTCTTAATTCTTTCTAACCTTCATAAAGCCTTTCTCATTTTCTCTGCTAAATTTGATTCTCTCTTCGAATGGATGTTCATAGAAATAAGTCTCAGAAAGTGGCGCGCGCGCGCGCACACACACGCACGCACGCACGCACGCACACACACACACACACACACACACACACACACACACACACACACACACACACACTGTAAACTCTAGTATACTAAATTAAAAATTTCTGTACATAATCCTTTTGCCTTAGCCCCTCTTCTCTAACATTAAACTTAGGGCAGCCATCTGCACTGCCTTTGTACTTTATTGCGTCTCTTATTCCAGCAGTATTTCTCTAGTCTCTTGTAACCGTCTGTCTACGACAGTAAAAAAAATGGTGTTCTTAATGAACTTTCGAATATCACTTTATTTAAAGACTTTTTGTTTTTCTATTGATTGTGCTATCACTCGACAACTTTATATACTTGGAAGGAAGCTTAGCGGTGAAGGGGTTGTCCAACCACATACCGGTATTTAACCCATACAGTTTGAAAATTTTCTCAAAATCGTATTAAGGCCACTTTGAAGTAGCATGGTTAAGCTAAGACATAGGTAATTCTATTCAGTGGATGAAAAGCATTGTGTCCTCTCCTTTCTTCCATCTCTGCTGCAGCCATCTGATGGCACCAAGCCAACCTTCTGCGGGTGGCCACGGGAACATCAGAAGCCAAAAACCCTCCCATCAAATGACAGGAAAAATATGCAAATAAATTTTAATCATATTCATGAGTTACTGGTTAAACAATCGCGTTACATTCTGCTTAAAAGTATTTCAACCAATTTTTAGTTCTTCTAACTGCTCGCCGTGGCATAAAATAGCTAATCCGGTCATAGGATAGTTATGTTCAGCTTAGTTTCTCTGAGATATCGCACGGATGTACAGTATATTTGACTGTTTTGTGATTTATATTTAATTGTTCAGTCAGGCCCGTAACCAGAACTTGAAATTTGGGGGAGGCCATCTCCATCGCAGGGGGGGCTTAATTTTTTTTATACTATTCCTTCCACGTATATTTCTTCTCGAATGTATTGTATAAACATTTAATGAACTAAATGTAAGCTCCATTACACTAGTGTAAGCACTAAAACCAGCTGAAACCAGTTTTTTTGGTACCAAAATGAACGTTATTCTTTTCTCTACATGTGAAGCTTCTTAGCTTCTTCAACTTTCATAAGTTTCAACTAGTACCTTTTTCAAAGCCAATTATAACTCCGCTAGTATTTGCAAAATGCAGATTGGCACTGATATTGCTAATAAGGTTACGAGAAGACGTGCTTACCCGATCACTCGTCCCACAAAGTACCGTTTCGCACTGTCAGTTGAGTGACGCTCTACGCTGCACCTACCTGTACTGTCTTGTGTGCCAGGGCCCAGACTGCCAAGGCTGGTAGTACTTGGTAGGCTGCACGGTGTTTTCGTCGGTATAAGCTTGAATTTGAAATGGCGTTGCGCACTGTTTTCCTAGCGGCACGTGCCATATAAACATGCAAACCGCCGCCGCGCTGATACGGTTCATTCAACCACGACCGGGTTCAAATAAATTTAAGTCTAACACCAATAACCTATACCAGCTTATTTTGTATATAATGAATTACATCATGACAATATGATAACCGTTATTAACCATGTAGCTTTATAGAATAAAATCATGTCATGAATGAATACGTAGTACATCTGGCTTGAATTTTCGTATATTTTCCCCACAACCCGGTTTGTATGTAAGCAGATTATATACGCTTCTAAGTGAAAAACTTATGGGGGGCTAATGCGTTTTTTTGGGGGGCTAAGCTCCTCCATAGCCCCCCCCCCCGTGACTACGGGCCTGTATTCAGTCCGTGAGAAGTATTAACTAAAATAGTTTTGCAACTCTTGCTAGTGGTAAAAGACTTTATTTAGCTTAGGAGTGGCCTCTCCACGCACGAGTTAAAAACTTTATTTCTTAATAATCCTTTAATCATGTCTGGTATTTTAACTATTTTATTACCGCTCAACGGTTTAAATCAGTTAGGGATGGTATGTTTATCAAAAGATTAATTTTTTTGGTAAGCACGTCGAGGAACTGTTATGAATCCGTTAGAAGGAGAATAAAGACAGACGCAATGTGAAGCTAGCTAATTAGCGAAGTTTAACATGTGGCTCTTAGTTGCTTCTATGAATATCAGAGTCTACTACAAGTGGTTGAAATCATCAGGAGAAGATCTTAATGTGTTGTCCCCACGTTTTGTGGTTTATGCGATCAAAGACACTCCGTAAGTCAGTATAATTATTCCGACATACTCTTATTAAATTAGAGATAATGATGATCGTGAAATATCTAAATGATTAGTTTAAACTGCAATTTGTTTTACCGTAAGTTCCGATTGCATCTCATTTTCTTATTCTGCGTTTTAATAACGCCCATCAAAATACTGTAATTCTCGTTGCCTATAAAGCAGCTGAGTATAGCACCAGGGAAATGTTGGAAGGAATCAGAAGTGAATGCCCTCCAGAGTTTTTGCTTCTAAAGAAAGACAAAGGAACGAAATTGACACAAGAAATGTTCATTTTAAAGACCCCTTTCTTGTTAACCACTAGGTAAGCAAGGCATGAATGCGTAAAGTTTTCAGTTTATGGCACTGCTTCTTTTAGTTATACCTCGACTGCGGAAAGAGATTCCATAAGCTTAGTGCTTTAACAATAGGTTGCTCAACTTTTTGCTAAGAATCACCTATTAATGAGGCTTGATCCGAGATGAGTCGAGATTACTGACAGTATTTTGTATTCCATTTACGACTGATGTAACTTTAGTGTCGCATATTAAAGTTTCTCGGTCGTAGACACGACACGATTACACTGCATGGAAAACAGTGCCGTGTCACTCACAACTTATCCTTGTTATCATGTCCACTGTATCGTGGAGAAGTGTCCACACATCCAATTTATATATCCCACCACATCACCATGTGCCAACTGCATCACCATGAACATACTACAACACCATGAACCACACCACCAGGTTACCATTTACCAGACCACAACATCATATAAAGTACGAGTACCACTTCATGTAACATCCCACCATCATACAACGTATCCACAGAATAAAACGCACTATGACACCATGTACTATACTATATACCACACCACCACACTGTATACCACAACCATCACACCAAGCACTACACCATCATACCATGATGGTTACTCTACTATATTCTACACCACCACACTGTGTACCACAACCATCACACCATGTAGTACATCATCATACCATGATGGTTACCCAAAAAAAAAAAATTAATAAAACTTCCACCCCACCTCCCCGCCACTGGATCACTCCCTTGGGACTGTCTGACCTGCATTCAATGTTTAACTCTCCCTGAAATAAATTTGTCCCCATGAATTCCCTCTTGTATTACATTCTCGTTTTAGGTGCTACACTGAGATTTTCTTTTCCTCTTTCATGATTCCTCTCAGTCCTCATTTACATATTCTGAGTGCGGTTTTTTCCCGTCTTTATACTTCGTGATATATTATCTCCCATACTTTCACTACAGTCATCCTTATATTCTGTCACTGCCTGCTTTCTTCAACGTTAATGGCTGTTACCTCCTCTCTTGTACTTTAAGATCCAACACTTTATTTTTACTCTGACTTTCTCCTACCTATTTTTCCACTCATTTGAATGAATCTATTACTTTTCTCATTCTTAAAGATACTTTTATAAGTATTGTAAACATTTGGCCATTCAGTGATGTCCTCCATCCATCAATGATATACGACTCTCTCTCTCTCTCTCTCTCGTTATATGTCTTTTTGTTTACAAACTATAACCCGCGAGATCCATACTGAACTGTTTTTCTCTTAGTTTTTCTATTGCAGGTAAGCTACGCATATTTTTAAAGGGGAACACTAACCCAAGCGGAAGAGACGCCTTCACGACTGGCATCAGGCAACCAATCTCATATGAACTCTCCTGGGATGCACTCCAACCTTACCTGTATCATACAACGCAAAGTAAAGCTCAAGAAACACGACACATTATTCCACCCCATCGCCGAATTTCATACTGGATCATTTGGATATATCTCTTCAAGTTCTTGTTGTGTGTGTGTGTGTGTGTGTGTGTGTGTGTGTGTGTGTGTGTGTGTGTGTGTGTGTGTGTGTGTGTGTATTTTTTATGCGAGGAAGAAGGAACCAAACGAGCCCGCAAAACAGTTCATTCTAAGAAAAAAACAAAAGCAATAAAAATGAGAGCCAAATTCAAGATCTGTTCATTTCGAGATGCCTGGACACACTGCGTTTGAAAGACTGGAGATCATAAGAAGTAGGAAATACATATAGAGGGAGACAGTTCCGGAGTTGACCTGTTGCATAAATGATGGATTGGGAGTAACGGTTAACACTTGCATTAGAGAGTTGGACAGAAAAAGGATGAGAGTTTATTGCTAGACTGGTGCTACGCACCCGTCTTAGAGGTGGAGGGATGCAAGCAGACAGTTCAGAGGAGCAATGACCATGGAAGCAGCGATAGAAATGAGATAAAGAGGCAACAGTGCGGCGAAGAGACAGAAATTGAAGGGAGCCAGTAAGAGAAGCAGAGCTGATGAGACGAAATGCCTTTGACTCCACCCTATTAAGAAGAGCTGTATGTGGGGAGCCTCCCCACACATGAGAGTTGTACTCCACACAGGGGCGAATAAATCCCGTGTATAAAGTCAACAACTGTGCAGGGTTAAAGAAGGTACGGAGTCGGCTTAGCACACCTAATATCTTGGAAGCAGATTTTACCAGAGAGGTAATATGATCTTTCCAAGCTAAATCCCGAGTGAATGAAACCCCAAGCATGTTCAAGGATGATGCTGAATTGAGCTGGATATTAGTAAATTTTAATGGGTACTCCTGTGGAAGATTCTGTCAGGTTGATGAGTGTAAAAACTGAGTCTTAGATGCATTAAAAACAACAAAAATTATTATTACCCCAGTCAGAGATACGAGCCAGGTCAGACATTAGGTGTGCCATAGCCTCATCCCTTGATTGTTGAAGTAACTGCTGGGATGGACGTTGTGGGAACCGAATGGAAAGGTGAAGGGTGGAATCATCAGCATATGAGTGGATAGGGTTAGATGTGCAGCTTAGATCATTGATGAATAAAAGGAAGAGAGTTGGTGATAGGACAGAGCCCTGAGGAACACCACTGTTAATAGATCTAGGAGAAGAACGATGGCCGTCTACAACAGCAGCTGTAGAACGACCAGAAAGGAAGCTTTAGATTAAGGCACAGATGGAAGGATAGAAACCGTAAGAGGGCAGTTTGAAAATTAAAGGTTTGTGCCAGACTCCATCGAAAGCCTTTGAGATGTCAAGTGCAATGGCAAAGCTTTCGCCAAAGTCCCGAAAGGAGGATGACCAAGAGTCTGAAAGGTAGGTGATAAGATCGGCAGTGGAGCGTCCCTGACGGAACCCATACTGACAATCAGAAAGAAGGTTGTGATAGGAAAGATGCTTTAAAATTTTTCTGTTTTGAATAGACTCAAAAACTTTTGAGACACAGGATGTTAAAGCAATTTGACGAGAGTTAGAGGGTTGGGAATGGTCACCCTTCTTTGGGACTGGCTGAATGAGAGCAAACTTCCAGCAAGAAGGAAAGGTACAAGTTGAAAGACAAAGGTGAAAGAGTTTACCTAGGCAGGGTGTAAGCACAGAAGCACAGTTCTTGAGGACAACAGGAGGGACTCCATCAGGCCCATATGCCTTGTTAATACTAAGGCCAGTGATGGCAGAAAATACATCAGCTGAAGAAATTTGGATGTCAGCCATGAGGAAGTCAGAGGGGGGAAGGGATGGAGGAACAGCACCGGAATCGTCCTTTTACCTCAATCTGACCCAGATTTTTGTCCCTTTGCAGCTTATTTCATGCACCATAATGACAGACTGAGGAGATTTTATGACTAAATCCTGTCCATCAATAGATAGTTCTCGTAATTAACGTCATACTATAGCGATAATTAATTGTTAATTCTCAGTATCAAGATGAAGAGGTGGTAATTTTAGGCCAGGTTTGAGTCAAATGAATTAGATTATTACTTAAGTCACATCGTAACAGTATATGATATAGTACTAGATCAAATTGTTGTTACCGTCAAATATATTAGTTGATTACAGTGTAGTACCACATGAGAACATTACTACCATCACACACATCTATCTGTCTATTGCCAGACGCCTCAATCCCGTACGGGGTGGCCATAAACAAATCGCCTCCATGTTACTCTGTCCCCAGTAATTTCACTGCCCTCCCCCCAGCTCATACCATTCTCTCTCTCATATACCCCTCCACTCCATCGCTCCATCTCATCCTCAACCTCCCCCTCCCTCTCCCCCCTCCATCTCGCTCACATACTCTCCTCGCTAGTCTCTCCCTCACTCCATCCTCTCCACATGGCCAGACCTCCACAGCGCACAGTATTTCTCCTAACGCGTTCTATCACATCCACATTCATACGACAACGCTCCTTCACTTCATTTGTCAGTCTGTCTCTTCATGTAACTCCACATGCTCTTCTCAAATAATTCATTTCCACTGCTCTCACTCTTGACTTGCGTCTTTCTAACAAGGTTCAAGCTTCACTTCCATATGTTAGATTTGGTATCACAATACGATCGTGCAGCAACTTTGTTTCTTCCATGGTCAATTAATTTTTCTTATCACTGCATGCAAAGAACCAGCAACCTTTCTTCCTTGTTGCATCCTTTCAAGCACTTCATCCTCCAAACTTCCATCCTTACTCATCGCACTACCCAAGTACATAAATCAATCATATTTTCGATTTCCTCATCATCCAACCTCAATGAATAGTCAGTGACTTCATTTCTCTCGAAGACCATAACTTTACCCCGCCCTACATTCAACTTTAGATTCCGTTTCTTACACACTCTCCCAAACTCATATACTAAGCCTTGTAATTCCCCTTCGTCTTCACTTAACAATACAGTATCATTTGCAAACAACAGTATAGAAAGTTTCCACAAGCTGCCATCTCATTATGGAAGGTCGAACATCATCTGCCCAACCTTGTACCTCTTTTATAACCCCATCCATATTCAGGATGAATAACCATGGAGCCATTACATATCCCTGCTCCAATCCAACATTCACATAGAAAAATTCACTCAGTTCACTATCCACACGCCCTGCAGCCTTGGCACCCTCATACATACTCTTCACGGCATTCAGCAACTTCCCATTTATCTTAATATTTTCCACATCCCTTGTCTATCCACTCTGTTATAAGCTTTCTCCAAATCCATGAAGGCCGCATACAACTTCTTTCCCTTCTCAAGAAACTTTTCCACTAAAGACATCACAATACCCTAGGCATCCTCGGGGTATAGGGCAATTTTTCAATGCCTTCGGATTTAAATGGGCTCACTCGTACCTCATCGACAAAGGCTTTTTACTGATGGCTATCTGCATATCAAATTTCATACTTAACGACAAATTGTTTGGCTTGTGACCCTCTTTTGAAGATTTTCGACATGCTGTACTTGGCGCTTGCCACGCCGAGGTGTGATAAAACCAGTCAAAAACAAATCTTAAAGAATGGGGCCACCACATGGTGTAAACCACACAGTGACCGGCCCTGTGGTTGCTGAGATATACGCTTCTCAAAAGCATTACGGTCGGGCCGGGTTGGGCCGCCCATATGTGAGAAAATGCCGCCACTTGACAAGACTCACGAGGGCTTCGCGCTCGCTCGTAATCAGAACATTAATAGAGCCAAATACATCACTGTATTGTATCGTAAGCAATACATCATTATATTTTATGGCACATCGCTACATTAGGACTACAGAGTCCTAAATAAGAACACTGAATTAGTTGGAAATTATACCTCCACACTGAAGGCAACAAAATAACCTCAGAGCATCACTAAATCTAAGACAGTGTAACGTTTTGGCACAGTACTGGACCAGGGCATTAAGGAAAGTAAATTTACTGGAAAATTGCATGGTACTGTAATACATACGAACATTATATATTAGGGTAATACATCAGAACATTATTGCAGTCAGAATTAATCCATTACCATATTATGTAATTCGGTTGTACATCAGAACATTATAAGTTAGATCAATAGGATCATTGGTACAGAGACACAAAAGAATAAGCCGGTAGGCGACGATGTTCGGCTCTAAGTGGACCAAGCTTTGCTAGCGACCAGAAGTGAGGTACGACACTAAAAGTCATTTCTGTATGGAGGAACTCCAGTGCAACATTCCACCCAATAATCATGGTCCCAACTTAATAATCTTTGCAGCTTTAGCATTTTGCCCAAGCAAGGTCTTAATTTTAGCTTTTTTCATATTTTCTGCACTTGATGATCTTTAAACCCTGACATTGCAGATATAGGTCATGCATGTACGAAACACTCTTGTAGTACTCATTAACGTCTGTAAGCATGCAAATTCTCATTTGATTCCATTCACCCACTGTGGAGCTAGGGAACTTGAAATTCTCCGAATGGCCTACCAGAGGTACAACTTCCAGGTGGCGCTGCCAGAGACTGGAAGTGAGTTTCGGCACTAAATGTCATTTTTGTATGGAGGTATTCCAGTATAACATTCCACCAAAAAATCATGGCCCTGGCTTAATAATGCTCGAAGCCTTAGCATTTCACGTGAACATAATCATAAGTATAGCTATTTTCACTGTTTTTACATCTGATGACATTTGACTCCTGACCTGGCCAATGTAGCAAATAGGTGTATAGAGAAAGTTGAAGTACTAGTCAATGCTTATAAGCATGCAAACTTCCATTCAATTCCATCGATCCACTGTGAAAGTAGGGGGTATTTTTAAAAACTGGTACTGCACTGGTTGCTAGGGATGCTGAGGCCAATCTTCACAGGGTCGCCACTCGCAAACTAGAAGAGAACAAGTGCTCGTGGGCCCTTTGTGTCCTGTCACATTTGCTCCTGTGGAGGGCTCTTGCACGGCACACTCACTTTCTTGCACTTTGCACTGGTTTTCTCATGCTTCTCACTCGTTTCCTTGCTCTTCGCGCGCCCTTTGCGATCATTTCAGGTAATCTGAGTCACGTTTATGTGCTGTTCTAGTCTAACATTGTCACTATTGGCTGTCAAGGCAACATCGAAGGGCCCATAATGGTCCGTTTATGTGCTGTTCTAGTCTAATGCTGTCACTTGGATTTTCTCCGGCTAACCAATTGATCATGTTATTTGCAGCTTTGGGAATGGAACCCAAGTTGTGTGCACGCAAGTCCGAGATATTAACCACTCAGCCACAGCAACCGACCGGGCACCGGGAGAGGCGTTTTTTGGTCAAACTTTGATCGCTCATTAAATATAGTAAAAGTTTTTCGATCGTGATGGGACCAAGTTTTTTCACATCAGCGAATTATTTGCAATTTATGTGCCAATTTTGGTGCGATTTGAATGTGTAGTTTCGGCTGCCCAAAATACAGACACACACAGACACACGGCTACTGCTATGGTATATTAGATATAAAGCCATCAAAAACTCTACAGTGAACGCAACCCTAATTTCACGCACTCACACCAGGAGCGGCGTTTTTTGGTCTAAATTTGAGTGCTCATTAAATATAGTAAAAGTTTTTCAATCGTGATGGGACCAAGTTTTTTCACATCAGCGAATTTTGTGCAATTTTTGTGCCAGTTTTGGTGCAATTTGAATGTGTAGTTTCGGCTGCCCAAAATATATACTGTACATACACGCACACATGCAGCTACTGCTATAGTATATTAGAAGAGGAAAAATGGATGACACTCCAGATAGCGAATGACCTCAAGATTACGCCAAAAGAAGTCGGAGCTTTTTACGCCCAATGGTAGCCTAATGCTTCTACAGCTCAAAACATGAAAAATACGAAATAAGCGGGTTTTCCACCGTTGCTAGGCGGCGAGTAGTTGCCCAGCATCGAAAACCTTGCGGACAGAACTAGGTCATAGGTTGGTCATTGTGTCCAAGTTTGGTCGGAATCGGTTTATTATGAAATTGCTTGCCACAATTAAACGATAAAGAATACAAGAAAGAAAGAAAACGTGACTAACAATAAGGGCAGCATGGAGATGGCCAACATAACTGCAGTGAAATGGATCACAATATTATAACGTAGAGCACTACATCATTATACAGGGTGTCCCGGGAGTTAAGCCCAAAACTTTGGGAAATGATAGATGAGGGAATTCTAAGCAAAAATGTAATAATTATGAACATTTGTCCAAATCTCAACCGTTACGGAGCTACAATTACTGATGACCTTATGGACGAATTACGAAGACTATTTTCGCCCATAAGGTCATCAGCCCATAAGGTCATCAGTAATTGTAGCTCCGTAACGGTTGAGATTTGGACACATGTTCATATAACATTTTTTTTTATTAGAATTCACTCATCTATCTTTCCCAAAGTTTTGGGTTTAACTCTCAGGACACCCTGCATTGTGCAGTGCACCGGAACAATATTTCATTCATACAGGAACATAATAAATCTCACATGACTACATCAGAACATTATTACATTAGAACACTGAATCACGTACCATTATTTCAGTACATTATTTTCTTCTGTATTGCATCAGAACATTTGCACAATCAAATAAATGAGAATATTATAGTTTTACATCATTTAGCAGGACACCAGAGCTTTCGTACAAGCAAATACAGCAGAACATTATATCGAATACCATTACATTACATTATATGGCAGATTGACCGAGTATATCACAAAATTTTCTTACAAATATTCACTAGTACAATGCATGACATAATACTACAGCAAACACTTATTACATTCAAGTACAAAAACGCATAATATTTTACAATTTAAGAATAGAAGTTACGTTATATATTATTAGAATTTACCACTACTAGAATTTAGTATATGAGAACAATGTGTTGTCCAGCCTTACATTAATACTCATAGAGCATAGTAAAACTAGAAAGCATTCATATAGTGCATAGCTCCGCCATTGCCAATCAGATTAAGTATGTACTGTTGCATTTCCTCTTTCGTGCCAGATAAATACTTTCACGATATCACATCGCCGGATAATTTTAGACTACATTCTACATAGACAATGAATTCAACATTAGAACATTATATCATACATTACATCAACACATTTTAAACAACCATACTATTTCAGGACGATATTACGGGTCAAATACGTCAGAATATTATATGATAAAAATATTACATTACTATAGTATGTTATAATACTACATAACAAAAAGATCAGTTTCACATATCTGAAATTTCATCGTACGGCATTGTATCAGGCTTTATATGGCACACTGTTACTCCAGCTACATCAGAACATTATTACCAGAAAATATATCAGGTCATTATATCCTACAGCATTATACTATTACAGTTTATGGAACATCACTACATCAGTACGTCAGTACAAACAAATACGAGAGTCTCATATCATTCAACATTATGTCAGTACATTGTATGACAAATTACTACATTAGAATATTATTATAAACAAACATACCGTAGCCAAATTTTGTACGAAGGTATTAAAAAATTTACATGACACAATACATCATCAAAACACAATTACAGTCAAGTACAGAAGATGAGACATTAGCGGCACCCCTCCTCATTATCTACTTGCTGTCAAAGGTACAGTCTAGGAGTTTTTCTTTCCCTCTGGAATTTACCAATCTCAAAGCAGGAAAAGGGGTTGAATGAGAATAATATGATAATTATGTCGTATATTATTACATTAGTGCATTTTATGGCGCAGTAGTACATTAGAACATTAATACAATCAAATATATCAGAATGTTATCGTATAGTTTTACATCTGAACATTGTAAGGCTCAGTACTAAATCAAAATTTTATTACACTCACATAAATTGATTTACTAAGTTGTACAGCGTTACATCAGTACATTATATGGTACAGCACAACATCAAGGCATTACTTCAAACACCAGAATATTGTATAGTGCAGAATTACATCGGAATATCGGATGACAACTTCACTTCATTAACGTTTTTTCTTACTACTTCAGACTGTTTTCATTTGCTTAGTAGTGACTTCCTGGGGGACGTGGTGGTCGAGTTCTTAGAGTGGTCGTCTGTTTTCTGAAATGAAGCGAGTTCGATCCTAAGCAAGTGCAGAAAACAGTCTGATGAACTTTACTGATCATCCAGAAAACCCACCACCACGTAAAAAAGAAACTAATAATAATAATAATAATAATAATAATAATGTACAAAAAAACTTGGTAACACTACTGCACCGGTCCCGAATGAAACAACCCGTGTAAGCTCAGCATGAACGATGGGTGTTGGTTCATAGATGGTGACATGTTAAGGTGTGTGGCAGGTAGGAGAATTGCTATGGTCTGAGGGCTGTTAAACCTGTTCCCAGAATCAGAATAAAAAAAAAAAAAGTCTGATTTATTTTGTTTGAAGTCTTTCTTCCACGTGATTTAATTTAACTTAGCAAAGATCTCTGGTAGCTGAGGTTCGGTCTACACTGGATTAAAACTATTCTAGCTTTTCTGTTTCACTTACTAACACACACACACACACACACACACACACACACACACACACACACACACACACACGCACGCGCACGCGCACGCACGCGCGCGCACGCGCGCGCTTCTAGAGATCCAATACACTCTGCACTGTTGTGAAAAGAAGTATGTTATTATACTATAGGGATAGATCACGATAGTTCAAAACCTTACTCCTAGGTTTTCTGGGGGGCAAAAATCAAAGAATTATATATAGGCCTATACAGTATATATATATTTTTATAAACATTCGTGATGATTTATGCAAAAAGGTCTGTACTCATTTCTCATAGTTGGAAATTTGAGCCAACAATGATGATGTTGATTTATTCTGTCGATCATTCTTTTCTCATAGCACACAGTTCTAAAGACCAACTCCGTCAAAGTCAACTGTCCGACAAGGCCACTGAATATATATATATATATATATATATATATATATATATATATATATATATATATATATATATATATATTATTGACTAATTTTGCTGGTCATCATCGCTTTCCTCAAAGGATCACAGACAGCATATGCCGTGACAGTGATGGCTGTGACACACGAGTGGTGTGTCTGGACACCTTTCTTCGGCAGTTCGATCCTGGTGGCGGCTTTTTCGCGGTTGCTGCCGATTGTGACTGCAAAGACCCATATGGCCGACTTTCTTTAAAAGCTGACATTAAGAGCTGAAACTGAAAATTTGCAAGAAAAACCGGTTATGTGACACTGCCGCAACGTCTCAAAAAGACTGTCCACATCAATTTTTCATTCCTTTTACCATCCTCAGACTACTGTTACTCACTCATGTCAATAAAATTGCGTGGACTTATTTGGAATAAAATACTAGAGTTGCCCCGGCCATGAGAGAATTATGGTGCCAATACTACTGTACCCTCAGTCTTCTGTAGCTCTCTGTCAAGTGTATAAAATCGCCTGGTGTTACCTGGGATATAATGCTAGAGATGCCCCAATCGTGAGAGGGTTAATGGCATTACTAATAACACTCATAACACTCAGTCTCCTATGGCTCATTCTCAGCTGAAGAAAACGGTCTCGGAGTAGATGGAATAAAATACTATAAGACCCGAGCACGAAAGGGTCAGTGGTGTCAGTATTAACACTCTCAGTCCCTTATGATTCATTCTCAACTGAATAAAGTCGTAGGCTTGTAGCGGTAGTTGGACTAAAATACGAGAGAAGACGTGGTCATGAAAGGATTAAATTTACACGGTCGGTCTGCTCTCGTACAGTATATTTCTTCGATGCACCGTAATTAAATCTGCCTTCATCCCAGTCCCCCTCCACAGAAACCCATATAATGATATTATTAGACGCATATTTTTGTTCATGTGTCGCTTCTCCCTCTGCGTCAGTGTGCTGGCAGGATAGACGGAACATGAAAGTGTTTCCTTAATATTTTGGTGCTTGTGTACGTGTCATTTCACTGCAGGGTGTAAACATAGGAAGTAATAAGGAGGGAAGTCATAC
Source organism: Coenobita brevimanus (assembly GCF_032717465.1). Taxonomy (NCBI): domain Eukaryota; kingdom Metazoa; phylum Arthropoda; class Malacostraca; order Decapoda; family Coenobitidae; genus Coenobita; species Coenobita brevimanus. The sequence goes on from NC_136976.1 coordinate 24,384,366, forward strand.
GGCATAATGATGGTGGACTAGGTTATCAATGTGGCTCTCTGTGCTGGAGAGCGATGCCTGCATGCGAAGGCAGCGATATATCCGGGTGGCTCCACTGTCCAGTATTATAAACGTCCATCAGCTTCTTCCCTATCCCCCAAAAGGAGGATGGTGGACTGCAATACCATCACACCCTCTCATACTCTCTCACCAATACCACGTCCTCCATACCAACATCCTAACTGCTGTGGGAGCCGCCACCTGCAAAAGACTAGAAAAAAATGCCAAACTATTATGCTTTATGTCCTACATCCAGTTTGTCTTCCGTTTTTAAGGGTACGTTTCACAGAAGTTTATGTCTTATATTTAAATTTTACAGTTTCAGCTTAGTTTCCTACAGATACTTACTCACTCATTTTTTTATTCCCACCATGCTTGTTATATTCTCTCTCTCTCTCTCTCTCTCTCTCTCTCTCTCTCTCTCTCTCTCTCTCTCTCATCATTGTCATCTAAAGTGCTTTGATGATTAAACATTCACAGATTTCCATAATTTAGTCATTTCACTTGGTCATACCACATATTCTTCTCACAATCCCACTTATTCCTATATTTCATTCCCTCTTTACCTGATCTGTTTGACTATAATATTTCCCTTTTGCAGTCGGAAAAATCTTCATGCTTACCTCACGAAAAAAAAAAAAAAAAGCTATTATATTCAAACTGGAAACGAATAAGTATACGGAACGGGAGACGCAGAATGAAATAATTGCCTGGTAAATTTAGGCTTTCCCTTACTAGTTTGGGTATATGTATTTCGTTTATAAGGAAAACCATATACATAAATGTTAACATCAAAAGGTTAAGCTTCGAAATAATTGATATTTTAGCCCCATTACACAACGATTTTATTCTTCTATTTTGGAAGGAGCTGATCAAGGGTATATCTAGCTCCTCCAGTTCAAAAATCTTCCCCAAAGCCTAATAATCACTTCTGTTCACATCAAATATATAATTATACATACGAAGTGATTAGTACGAGAGTCGGATTTGTTTCCTTACGGACTATCAGCTAGTGGTAGGGTGCTCAGGGAGGAAAATTTATTTTACCATGTCGTGTTATTCTCTCGTTTACCCTTCCTATTACCTAATTCCATTCCAGCCTCCTGTTTTCTGCTACACTTTTGTTTAATTCTTTCTTTCTTTAGTTAGTTAGTAGTAATGGTAATAGTAGCTGGGCTCCTCCGATCATAACTTTATTATCTTAACCTGTCCTATCGCTCCGGTACGGCCTGTGGACCCTCCAAAGAAACGTTGTCTGTAGCACTTTGGAGTTGCGGATTGGGAGGCCCTCAGGCAGTACTTCTTTGATTTTCCGTGGAAAGATTATTGCTTCCATGGCCGGAAGTCATCTGAGTGTGCCTTGCGCATTACGGAGGTTATTCTCTCGGGCAGGGAAGCATACATTCCTTTCTCATATCCTTTGCCTAATGCAAGAAAGCCTTGGTTTAATCACGGTTGTTCTAATGCTGCCCGCAACAAGGAGAGGGTTTATAAAAGGTACAGGTGCCAACCAACACCTGAATCACATCTTTTTTTATGTTTCTGCCCGGAATCATGCTAAGTCTGTCCTTTGCTCTGCCAAAAATAATTTCATCCATACTACATGCTCTCAACTCTCCAACTCGAATTCTTTCCCTTTCTTCTGGCACCTTGCCAAAAACCTTTCTAACAACTTTACCTCATCATCCTTCCCTCCCCTTTTCTACTCTGATGGCTCTGTAGCTATTTCTTCTACTGATAAAGCAGATTTCCTCGCTCAGGCTTTCTCCTCGAATTCCACCTTAAACGATTCCGGTGCTGTTCCTCCATCACTTCCCCCCTCTGACTTCCTCATGGCTGACATTAAAATTTCTTCAGCTGATATATTTTCTGCCATCACTGGCCTCAATACAAACAAGGCATATGGGCCTGATGGAGTCGTTCCTGTTGTCCTCAATAACTGAGCTTCTGTGCTTACACCCTGCCTAGGTAAATTCTCTCGCCTTTGTCTGTCAACTTGTACCTTTCCTTCTTGCTGGAAGTTTGCTCTCATTCAGCCAGTCCCAAAGAAGGGTGACCATTCTCAACCCTCTAACTATGGTCCAATTCCTTTAACATCCTGTGTCTCAAACGTTTTCGAGTCAATACTTAACAGAAAAATTTTAAAGCATCTTTCCTATCACAACCTACTTTCTGATTGTCAGTATGGGTTCCGTCAGGGACGCTCCACTGGCGATCTTCTCACATATCTTTCCCACTCCTGGTCATCCTCTTTTCGAGACTTTGGCGAAAGCTTTGCCATTGCACCTGACATCTCAAAGGCTTTCGATCGAGTCTATCATAAATCTTTAATTTCCAAGCTGCCCTCTTACGGTTTCTATCCTTCTATCTGTGCCTTCATCATTGACTTCCTTTCTTGTCGTTCTATAGCTACTGTTGTAGACGACCATCGTTCTTCTAGATCAATCAACAGTGGTGTTCCTCAGGGCTCTGTCCTATCACCAACTCTCTTTCTTTTATTCATCAGTGATCTTCTAAGCTATACATCTAATCTTATCCACTCGTACGCTGATGATTCCACCCTTTTCCTTTCCATTCGGTTTCCACAACGTCCATCTCAGCAGTTACTTCAACAAACAAGGGATGAGGCTATGGCACACCTAATGTCTGACCTGGCTTGTATATCTGACTGGGGTAAAAATAATCTTGTTGTTTTTAATGCATCAAAAACTCAGTTTTTACAACTATCAACCTGTCAAAATCTTCCACAGGAGTACCCACTAATGTTTAATAATATTCAGCTTAATCCAGCATCATCATTGAACATGCTTGGAGTTTCATTCACACGGGTTTATCTTGGAAAGATCATATTTCATCTCTTGTAAAATCTGCTTCCAAGAGGACTCCGTGCCTTCTTTGCCCCTACACAGTTTTTGACTTTATACTCGAGTTTTATTTAGAGTACAACTCTCATGTGTGGGGAGGCTCCTCACATACAGCTCTTATTAATAGCGTGGAGCCAAAGGCTATTCGTCTCATCAACTCTCCTCCTCTTACTGGATCCCTTCAACCTCTGTCTCTTCGCCGCACTGTTGCCTCTTGATCTCTTTTCTATCGCTACTTCAATGGTCACTGCTCCTCTTGAATTATCTGCTTGTATTCCTCCACCTCCACGACGGGCGCGTAGCACCCGTCTAGCAACAAACTCTCATCCCTTTTCTGTCCTACTCTCTGATACAAGAGTTAACCGTTACTCCGAGTCCTTCATTTATGCAACAGGTCAACTCTGGACCTGTCTCCCTCTGTCTGTATTTCCTACTTCCTATGATCTCCAGTCTTTCAAACGCAATGTGTCCAGGCATCTCGAAATGAGTGGATCTTGAATTTGGCTCTCTATTGTATTGTTTTTCTTTTTTTCTTGGAAGGAACGTTTTGCGGGCTCAGCATTTGGTTCCTTCTTCCTCGCATAAAAAAGTAGTGGTAGTAGTAGTAGTCGTAGTGGCGGTATTAGTAGTACTAGTGATGGTAGAAATAATAGTAGTTGCAGTAGTAGCAATAGTAGCAGTTTTTTGGTGGGGTGGGGAAGAGGTCGCCTAACATCATCTCCTCCCCCCCTGCCATTTTTAACTTTCGCTCGATTTTTGTTTCTTTCTGTCTCATTCCCTCCTCTTCCTTTGTTGTTTTTTCCCAGAACACTCAGTGTTACCAGGACTTTCTAACACCAGAGGAACACAAAGGAAAATACTGGCCAGCTTCTGCCAAGGTATAAGAGCCTCACGTGGAAATAAACTTCATGAAGCACTGTGGCTCTGGATATCTGGGGGTCAAAACATATTGTATTGCTCTGAGATGTTACCTCTTGATCTTGAAATGTTATATGTTGTCTTGCTTCCCACAGACGAATTGGTTCAGTAAATGACAGACATCTCATAGGATACAGAAGAGAGAGAGAGAGAGAGAGAGAGAGAGAGAGAGAGAGAGAGAGAGAGAGAGAGAGAGACAGACAGACAGACAGACAGACAGACAGAGAGAATGTGTGTGTGTGGTTGGTCCACTCACTACTAGACGTCTCTATTGATGTGGGTAAATTTGTTTTGTGCTAGGAGACTATATTTGTGTGTGTGTGTGTGTGTGTGTGTGTGTGTGTGTGTGTGTGTGTATATATATATATATATATATATATATATATATATATTACGGCCGTTGATTTTAAAAAATAGAATAAAATATTGGTAATTGAGGAGCTGCTTTTACCTTCACAGTCAGGAAATTATCGCGAATATTTAGAAAAAAAATCTTCCCAGTGAACTTTGAAACATGCTCAGTCCAGATAATCAAAATGTACTGATCTGAGAAGGCTTCATCGTGACAAAAGTATGGTTAATAGATGTTGCGGAGTTTGTTATAAGTCATTAATATCCAAACGGTCCTTTTAGGGCACGGTTTCTGTCTTTCCACGTATGACGTCATCTCCAGTGTGTGAGGGCAGTGTGGTGCATTGCGGCGTGGCCAGTGGTGTGGTGATGGAAGCGGCCATAAAGACAATGAATCGCGCCAAAATAGCTGCTGGGGAGGGACGCCTTCATATAGTGGCACCAGCATAACCAGGCGGCTCACTACATAATAAAACAAATGTCCCTCAGCTCCCTCCCTGTCCCCCAGAAAGAGGAGAGTGGACTGCAAGAGAGGGACAATTTCAGCGTTCGGTCCTACGGGTTCACATTTCAGATGAACCTGAGCCTACAATAACAATAACAACAAGAAGCGGTGCCAAGGCACAGCAAACCCGTCCCCGGCAGTCATTTTATTGCTGACTTATAAACACAACAGGATGTCTAGTTTTTTTTTTTTTTTTTTTTTTTTTTTAATGTGTCCGACTCTGGGCATAGACTTCACAGCCTGCTATCAAGGCCCAGCTGTCCACCTACATACCATACACCTCTACATGTCATATTTGGAGTAAATCGAGTGAAACTGACGATTTTATGCCCATTTGAAATTTTAGGACCGACCCAACTGATACTGGCCCCCTACCTTTAACTGGGGGATGGCCTCCTGTTGTAATAAGGCATGTTATAGGATGCAGATTTCAAAGATGCACTTTTAGGTTTGGTTTCATGTGGAAATGACGAATTTGAAAGGAGCTATGGCGAAAAACTTTTATTTTATTTTTTTACATTTTTTGGGCCTACAGCCTGTGCCTTCGCCCAGCTAAGCTCAAAATTTAATCAAGTAATCAGAAGGTCATAGCCCATCATCCCTGTATTTTTGGTCAAAATCGCACCAGTAGTTTTCGTGTAAAGTTGTTAACAAACAAACAAACAAACAAACAGACAAACCGACTGAAAACAATACCCATCCATAAGCCCCTCCGGGGAGGAGACGGGTAACTACTGCTATTGCCACTGCAACTACTTCTTCCATTATTACCACTACTACTGTTACTACTACAACTACTACTATTACCACTACCACCACTACCACTACTACGACCAGTACCACTAACACTGCTGCTGCTGCTGCTGCTAATACTACTACTACTGCTACTATTATACTACTACTACCACTACTACAGCTCTTACTATTACTACTGACATTATCAGTATTACAACTACTGCTATTACAGCTATTATTATTACTAACACTGTTACTGCTATTATTATTACTAACACTGTTACTGCTGCTGCTACTACTACTACTACTGCTACTAGTCACGATAATAATAATAATAATAATAATACTGTAGTAATAACCACATCATAACAGCTGGCCGACGCACCAGCTGAGTTTGATAGTAATGAGGTATTTGTGGCGAGTGAATAAGTGCAGTCACGAATTACTGAAAGCAAATCATTATTTACTGTTGTATTTACTGTAGGTTCTTCTGAATGTGAATCCGGCGAAGAGCAGGCTGTAGTTGCCCTTCTGCTGTTCACGTTCCTCCTTTCTGGGGATACAGAGGGAGATGAGGGACGTTTGTAGACTCGAGGCTATATCGGCGCCACTACGTGAAGGCGTCTCTTTCCAGCACCAGCTCAGTGCTAAAGAGACAGCCGTTATAACGTTGTGTCAAAGGAAAGCCAAGCATGTTATTCTCTCTCTCTCTCTCTCTCTCTCTCTCTCTCTCTCTCTCTCTCTCTCAAGTATGTGTAATCAGATTTAACTGTTTATGTGGCCTATTAACAATTGTTTCCATTTTAAACAAATTTTAACAGTATTCTCCCACCAACAAACAAAAGTACCAGACAGTAAAGAGAGCTTTTCATTCTCCTTTCTGCATATATTAATGAAGTAAGGAAATAAATCTCACCTCAACTAATGCCCAGGTAAATCTCCATTCCCTGACATGAATATAAATGAGTACTTTGGCCATGTGGAGAGAATGGAGAATGATAGACTGACTAGGAGAGTGTATTTGAGTAAGGTGGAGGGGGAGAGGGGGAGGGGAAGACCAAAGATGAGATGGAGGGATGGAATAGAGAGATATATTAGAGAAAGGGTGTGCAAGCTGGAGGAAGGGCAGCGAGATGACAGAGGACAGGGCCCATGAAGGCTATTTGTTTGTGACCATCTCTCAAGGAATTTTTAGGGGTTTGTCAATAAATGGATTAATAGATAGACACTTCCCGCCAGGACGCCTTCACCAACAGCAGCTCAAATAATAACTACAGTATATGATTCAAGCACTGTATGAAAAAAAAAAAAAAAATCATTACAATTACTAGAATTTCCACCACTACAAGGAAAATATATTAACTGGATTTGCGATAGTCTCAGACGACCTCCGAGTTCCTGTAGTGTGAAGTCCTTGTAATACATCATAGGGGAGAGAGAGAGAGAGAGAGAGAGAGAGAGAGATTTATACCCTTTTGTATAGTGACATCTTGTTCATTTTAATATTCCTTCTTCCATACCACTATAATCAGAAAAGGGATTAATAATCGCTCTTCACCATTTCAAAATACTTATATAAACTGATTGCTAAAGTCGTTTCAGGAGGTACCCTAGAAAAAAAGGCAATCCCGGATTGATGGGGTTAAATGCTGTAGGCTATGATATAGGTAACCGATATTTCGATATGAAATACAGGGTAGCTCATAATTAAACAACGCTCCTCTTCCGATGTTGCCTTGCGGTTGACAGTGCACCGCAACAGTGAGCCACGGGTAAAAATGTGGAGGTCTGGTTCTTGGATGGATGCTGCATTTGCGTCTCTCCACCCAGTTAGCAAGGACACTATAGCAGGCTCCTCAGAACACCGATATCTAGTTAAATGTTCACAACCCAGAGTTGTAAATGTTTTCCTGGGTTGCAGGAAAACATTCGGCTTGTGACTGACTAGATCTTCCTGTAGTGGAAAGAAGAGTAGTAAAAAAGTGACAGGAAGGAAAAAGAGAAGCAGGAAGAGCACTGTAAAAGCCGATTTTCTGTATAAGGAAGTTTTGTAGCCCTTGTCATTACGAATGACTCCCTACATCTAAACGTGAAAGTGATCTGGTATGTTCAACTTCAAAAGTCAGTATTAGGGTACATGTAATAATTTAGAGAGTAGAACTGGTGGGCAGTGTAAAGCTTAAACATTCCCCTAGTGATATTGTGACATGGTTGTGTAATGTTTTGGACTTGAAGTAGTTCAACATTTATATTACTACCCACTCTCTACCTCAACATGAAGGATAATTAATCCTTTCATTCCAGTTATGTATTTTCTTACTAATTCTTTTCTTATTACATCCTTGCCATATCTGAACAGTTATACTCAGCTGTGAAGAGACTTTTCGATTAGGAAGGGTTAGATACAGCATTCAATAATACCTCCAGTACCAGCTGAATAAAATCGTCTGTTAACCGCAACAACAATACAGGAAATACGTCATTGAACTGGAGTGCATAATTATGCTGATGCTGCCGACGCAACTGTAAACACAGTCCCGGTGCTTTGATTTGAAGAGAGATCAAAACTGTATTAGCGATCTGACTGGCTGATAAAAGAGATAAAAGATAGTCCCACAGATAATAAATCAGTGAACGTGCGATAGGGCCGAAGTTTCAGTCATGAATAATTAATGTGAAAAATTTAGTTCATCAAAACACATCACTACATTAGGCCACTACAAAGGGTCAGTTTTATTGTTAGTTATACCCTCTAGTCTTTTGTAGTTTTCTCTTTGTAATATTTGGGATGACTGAGAGTAACTCCAGTATGAAGTCTGCACCTGAAAAATAACTACCTCTCGTGGCAGCTACATTCTTTTCACTGAAGTGCGTAGCAATAAAGGATTAAGAAAAGAAGAAGAAGAAAAAAAAAAAGAAGAAGATGATGATGAAGATGATGATGGTGATGGAAATGATGGGGATGATGAAGAAGAAGAAAAGGAAAAAAAAGGAAGAAGATAATAAGAAGAAAATGAAGAAAAAAGAGAAGGAGGAGGAGGAGGAGGAGGAGGAGAAGAAGAAGAAGAAGAAGAATCGTGTATTCAAGGGCATCTCGAAAAAACGGATTCCTTGACCTTAGTGTGTATGGTAGAATTAATGTATACAAACTCGTCAGTCAATGTGAGTCTTTCTGTCTTTGTTTTTCTCTGATACTTGAATGGTCCTGATGAACGCAAATGCGCCATAGCCGTAAAGGTCAAATATTGGAGACCATTCCCACATGACCTACGACATCGCCGACATTTTGCCTAAGTGGATTTGTTTCTTGTGTTTTATTCATATATTTCATTGACATTATTATTATTACCTCTGCCAAGGTTGTTTTCACCCTTGTCCATTTATTTGTTGGTTGGTTGGTTTGTGAGCAAGATTACACAAAAACTACTGGACGGATTTTCACGATACTTGGTAGAAGAATAATGGCCTAGGATATACTCCATTAAATTTTGGTGCAGATCCGGATAAAGGTCCGGATCCAGGATTTTTTTTTTTTTTCACTTTCTTTAACATTGCGAGATAGGACGTTGGTGGAGGTGTGCGCTCTAATGAGTGCCATTCTAGTTATTATTATTGTGGGTCAGGCTTGCAGAATGACAACTAATAACATCTGTAAATATATACATTCACCCTCTCAGGCACAGTCACGCGATTCGCGTTCCATGTGGATTGTTCTAAAGAAGCACAGTCACGTGAATCGCTTTCCGAAGCACAAAAAAAAAAAAAATCACCAAAAATTAAGTTTCTGGGTGATTTGTGTCAACTTTTGATGTGTTCTGGAGAGTGCCATGCTTTCCCCTGGTAAGGCATTGGCAACACTGTGACTGCTCTGATGAGACACTGCATAGCACAAAAACCTCAGTATCTCACGAGCAGCCAGGCTGGAGGGTTGCGCAGCTGTCAGTTGTCCCTTTAAACCCGCCATTTTCCCCCTCCCACCCGAGGCAGAAGCTATTATTGAATTATTGTGATTGTACAGTGTTTTTTACTATAATGTGAAGTGATGTGTCTATGGAACATAGATATATTGTTTGTAAAGCATTGGGATCTGTTATGAGCCATTAGGCCTACAGGCAGGAGTCTGGCTTGTTATACCAGGGTTTCCACTCTTCTTCACCCTGCCCGTAAATGGTGAGTAACTTACCTTTTTACAGTAAAGCCAATACTTATATTTGTGAAACATATAGTGCCTGGATTGGTGAAAGAACTAACCTACCATAGCAGGCATTATGTATGCCATAGAGATGTGCAACAGTCGCTAAGGAAACAGGCCGTCACGTACACCATACAGTCGGGAAGGGAATAAGAGAGGAGGTTGGGATGGAATCATGTGATAGTGTTTCATACTGCGTATGGTTTAGTGTGAAACATATGTATAAAATAGTGGAGTGAGTGTTCACCGAGAAATATTGCATGCAGTGACTGACTTAGCGAAAACATAGCGCAAGTATCAGAGACAAGAAATATGCCACAGCCACATATATATATATATACATATGTCGTGCAGTGAATGTTCGTGGAGAAATCTATTGTGTGCATCGCATGTGTTTTAGGCAAATGTATCGCAAGGACAGGAGAAAATACGCCACAGCCACACACACACACACACACACACACACACACATGCTCACACACTACATAACTCCTCATCTTTCAGCAACTTGTTCAGTCTCCTGCCAGTATCTCAACATCTCTGGAGGAAGTGAGTTATCTGTATTTTGTTGATTTGTATGTTGACCTATTTCTATAGTTCAATATTTTTTACACAAATAAGTAAAGTTTTTTACATACACGCATGAGATGGAAGAAAGTTCAGCTTCAGAATCAGTACCTAACAAAAAGACTAGTGGTCATGTCAAGTTTCTGAAAGCATCATCAAAAACCTTAAGATATTTTACGCATATACTTAGAGTAAAAAAAGAAAATAATAAAACGTAATGAGCGAAAATATGTATGCGTGGGTGAGGCAGGGAACGAATGTTTTTTTATCTCGCGTGCAGGTGAGGAGGAGTATTCTATGTTTGTCGTCCAATTACTCCAAAACTATTGGACGTAACGATTTCCCTTAAGAACCATGATAAAGAGCAGGAAATTCTACGTATGTTCAGTATCAGAATATAAGCCTTTGGGAGCATTTTTTTGTAGGAAAAGGCAAGGGAACAGACTATGTTTTTTTCCTCGCTTGAGGTAAAAGTCGAAAGCGCTCCGAGGGATAATCTCACTTAGTCAGCCAATTACTCGAAAACTATTGGACATATCGATTTCCTGTAAAAACCATGATAAAGAGCAGTAAATTCTACATATGTTCATTACCAGAATATAAGCCTTTGGGAGCATTTTTTTGTAGGGAAAGGCATGGGAACAGACTATGTTTTTTTCCTCGCTTGAGGTAAAAGTCGCAAGTGCTCCAAGGAATCAAATCACTTGGTCGGCCAATTACTCGAAAATTATTGGACGTATCGTTTTCCTGTAGGAACCGTGATAAAGAGCAATAAATTCTACGTATGTACAAGACATAACAATGTAATATCTATGATAAGAATTCATTGTTATGTAGGCAGGAATATTGCGTTTGGTATGTGCACATCACGAAAGTGACACACGGACGTGAGTTCCCAGTCGTTTTTGGTGATTTACACAAAACTATGAGGTGTATCGAAACCATTTTTAGGTCATTAGAAAGCTGGTGAATTTCTGCATAATATTATGCAATAAAAACATAACATGTGCGAGAAAAGTTCAGAATTAGAGCTCCTTGAATTTTTCCCCAAAATGGCTTTAGTTTTTGGCTATTTTCTCGAAAACTACAAATCGTATCACAACTGGACTTGTCTCTTTAGAAAGCTGATGAAATTCTCTATCAAAACTTCTAATAATATTTTCCTGTATGATGGAAAACATTCAAATGGTGATGTTGGGAAGTGAACGTGATGTAGCAAAATGTTTATTCACGGCTGCCTAATGTTGTTTTATTCGTGTTTTCCTGTTTTTTTGTGGTCCTTATCAGCTAGAACAAACATCGACGAATAAGATGAGACAGGTTTCATGGCAGTATATTAATGTTTGGGTGGCGAAAATAAGAAGAGAATGTGTTATTTGCCGTGCCAGGCAGCCAGGCCGGGCGGCCTCGCAGAAAACAATTGTGCACCGGAAAACTTACTGAAACTTATAGAGCGCAAGAGGGTTCATAATTATGCACAGCCAGAGACTAATGTTCATCCTATAGTTCACTTCATCTTCTAGCTTCACGCTAATATTCCTAGGCTGAGAGAGGCCGGGTTAGCTGCTCTGTCCAAAAATATATTTCTGGGGTATGATACAAAGAGGAGGTGCAGTGGAATAGTATGTGAACCTTTGTTTCTATACAAGTTGTTGGACATATGGCTGTCAGTAATAAATTATAAGGCCACTCTGGAATTCATACTGTCTATAAAATGCCACTGTTTCATGCGATACTGAAGCACATAAAGTCTCAGACGGCTGGGATACAGGTTATTATTGCCTGTCTTTACCATGGCAGAGCAATAATGTTTTTGCCCACCTGTGTGTGTGTGTGTGTGTGTGTGTGTGTGTGTGTGTGTGTGTGTGTGTGTGTGTGTGTGTGTGTGTTCCCATTACATCTCATGAACGGCTTGAGCTATCAACATGAAACCTTCAGAGTATCAAGATATGGCCAAAATTTTGGCCGAGTTCGAAAATGATGACTCGAGGTCAAGGTCAAGGTAACCAAAAATGCTACCAAAGGTCAACTAGTTTTTATAGCCCGCCTTTAGCACCATCATTTCTCATGAATGGCTTGAGTAATCAACATGAAATCTTCAGGGTGTCAAGATTTGGCAAAAATCTTGGAGGAGTTCGAAAATGGTGACTCGGGGTCAAGGTCAAGATCACCAAAAGGGCTGCCAAATGTCCGCTAGTTTTTACCTGCCGCCTTTATCATCACTATACCACACGAACGGCTTAAGCTATTAACATGGAACCTTAAGGATTAAGATAAGGCCAAACTCTTTCTGTCCTCCCTGTCCCCTCCCCGGGGGGGCGTCACCCCACGGCCCACCCCTTGGGGCGCCGCCCCATGCCCCCTCGGCGGGGGCGCCGCCCTCCGGTCCCCCTGGGGAGAGGGCCCAACCCCCAGACCCCTTCCCTTGGGGGGACCCGCCCCCCTGGCCCCATCGGGCAGGGGCTCCGCCTCTTGGCCCCGAGGGGGGGGGGGACGCACTTGTAAGTTGGCCAACTGCATATTCTGGCAAGGGATTAGCATTCGGCTCTCGAATGCTTTTCTTTCATTTCAGATATAAACATTAGCACGGTATTGTATGGAGATGCCCATTCTTGTCGAAGTCGAAGACTTCTTTTTTTTTACAGTAAAAGTAATTTATAAGTATACTAACATTACACGGTCCATCAAATGATTAGAATGATAAGCATTTAGTTATATTCATCACCCACACAAATAGCTAATAAACACGATATTTTGTCATAAACTGATATTGTTGGCTGTGTATTCTACATTGCATTCCATAGCACACAACAATTTAGGTGTATAAATGAACCCTGAGCATAGATTGTAAATGTTCCATTACACAGGTGAAAAGTGTGAGTTTCTTCGCTACATTTGCAGTCACTTATCGCAGTTTGCTATGACCAACTTTCAGAAGAAAAAAAATGTCTGGCGTTTCCTAGAATGGAAGAGTAGAGTTGTTATGTTACAAGTATTATCGTTCTTAGGCTATTACTCTATAATAAGTATCAGCTGAATAGCATTGTATGTTGTTGGCTGGATCGAAAAATCGAGTAGTCCCGACAATAAGAGGGTTAACTGTGTTCATGGTTTTGCGGTAGCCTGATGTACCAAAACTGGACTGTTATTAAGAGGGCATTTATTATTCAAACTTAACCAAAAACTCCAAACATTAACACATTTTTTTGGGGGAGAGACCCTATATACTGTAATATGAGAAAATGAGAAATGCTAAACGGACATAATCAAAAAATGGTTCATAGTAGGGGTAGGCGGTGGCTGAGACGGTAGAGAGGTGATCTGTTGTTCCACTGAACGCCATTTCAATTCCTGGCTGGGGCAAGAAGCAGTTTCATGGAATTGAAATCGTCAAAGCGGACTTTACTGGTCTACTGTAAGCCCCTCCGATATGTTTTAATAATACCCTAACTAGTACCAATACACCAATCCTGTATATGACAGCTCTAGCATGTATTCAGTATGTATGATGGGTGTTAATGCCGAAGTGGCGATACAGGGAGGTGTATAGTACGTAAGAGTGCTGGGTCTCAGGGAACGTACTGTTACAACCCAGACTATGGCCAGACTCGAGCAAAAAATAAAAGTTAAGCTGTTATTTGAACAACTGCAAACGACCTGATGTAATGAGTCAGTGGAGGTAGAGAAAGTGGACACCAGTTGTCACGCCGTGGGGATGGGCTTAGTCCATTGGTTAGCACGTCCACCTCACACCTAGAACCCAGGTAAAATTCTTGCTCTCTTCAGCTTACTATTCCTGTTCACCCCGCAGTACACCTGGGGACATGCATGCAAATCGACTAGTGTGGTTTGTATTCTAGGCGATTGTTGGGACATAGGAATGTTTACTGTTAATTTAAAGACCCTTGTGTAGTGGATAGCCATAAATGTACCATAAGTCTTCTTGCCACGGTGTATGTCGGCAATGAAGCTTAAACACACACACACACACACACACACACACACACACACACACACACACACACACACACACACACACACACACACACACAGAGTACAAGCACAACTACACTCCCTGGACATCATGCGTGTAGGTGTCAACAACAACAATACTCTGGCGACAACAACGCCATCAAGGGCGAACAAACATGCGGACGTGGTATCGGTGACAGCATTTTCAGCGACAGCAACAAGTATACTCTGTCAGCTTTAACTTGGCCTAAAAATGCTCTCTCTCTCTCTCTCTCTCTCTCTCTCTCTCTCTCTTGTATCCTCTTGTTCAAGTTCCACCTCAGATAGAGAGAGAGAGAGAGAGAGAGAGAGAGAGAGAGAGCATTTTTAGGCCAAGTTAAAGCTGACAGAGTATGCTTGTTGCTGTCGCTGAAAATGCTGTCACCGATACCACCTGTTAACTTGATCTAAAAATTATCACCTCTCAGCTTGAATGGTCACCTGTAACAAGAGAGTAATCCTCGAAAATGGTGCTATAGTCTGTTTACAATAACTTGGTCTTGAAACTACAATCCCTTCCTCCTGAATGTTGAGTTGCAAAGATATTAACAGTATAAGGTAAAGTAATATTCAGCTGTAGCAAGTGAATAACACTTGAGTAAGGTGCTAGTAAAGAAGAAGTGTTGTGGAAAGGATTTAGTTTTAATATTATCGTATTCTGCCTATAAGCAACGGAAAACTAATTAGAGGAGGATGACTATGTCCTCTACATTAACCTGGTCACCCCCTTGACGAACTTCTTTATTTGCAGTTGCATTTTCCAGTCGATTTCATTCTGATTATGGGAGATATTGCAAAATGGATGGGATAGCTGTAGCCTAGAACATCTCTCCACTGCTATAAATTATTCTTAAGTATAATTTAACTTTTGCAATTGGTATATACAAGTGGAAGAAAGCATCTCGTAATCTCGATGCCCTAAACACATCAACATCCATTACCAAGGAGCAGCAGATGAAATACCAGAAAACAATCAAACATTAAGTAATTCGAACAACAATCAATAAGCACTTTGAATCAGAAACCCAATTTTAACAACAACACACTCACACCCACAGGAAAGCATAAAATAACACAAGGTAAAACTCTGTGATTTATAAGAGGATGTGCCAAGACCACAAATTTAGGTCACTTGCCAAAGAAACAAAACTAGTCACAATCAAGGACCACTCTAGCATGAGAAGTAAACAACTCATGTTTGAACTCAGGACTCATTATACTTTATGCTGCAACACACACACACACACACACACACACACACACACACACACACACACACACACACACACACACACACACACACACACACACACACGCACGCACGCACGAGCGCGACACGCACACGCATACGCGAGAACAACTCCGGAAACCACACAGTGTAACGCAACAATATCCCTCCTCCTCCTCTACCCAGCATCACCCTTCACACCAGGTACAAAACCAGAAAGCCACCACAACCATTCAAAGCCTACAACCAACAACATCCTTAATGAATCCCCACCAATTATTCATCCCCCTAAAAGTGCCCCTGCCTAAGGGAACACGAATGCACCAAGCCAGCTTACGATGTGGCCATTACCCTCCCTGCTTCAGTAAAAATACAAGATACGACATAAAAAAGTCCAATCTGCCCTCACTTCAATGTAGCCCCCTCACATCACAACACACACACTAACCCCATAGACCTCTGTTTCATAACACAAACACTTTTTCAACAGCCTGAACATTATTTCTATTGGATCTTCCGATTCAAAAAGGCGTGTTTCCTGCTGTTCTACTACTACTACTACAACTATTAATTCCATTGTTTTGCTGTTTACTAACGATTTTACTCAGTTTACGAATGGATTTTCAAAAATAAGTCGAACGTAGCCTACATTAACCCCTTCATGACTATTGGGCCGTCCTAAGATATATCCCATTGGATCCCAGGGGTGCTGGGCGAGGCATGGCGCTGGGTGGGTACTAAGCGTACCGCCCTACGCCTATCGGCTCATAGTCGCGAAGCTCATAGGTCCCTACCCGGGGGTTCCCTACTTTTTAAAGACTTGAAAAATCCCAGTTTTGTCCAATATTCCGGACACCGGGCTCCATGGGATATATAATCATATATGATAGTAGGAAGAATAGTATTAGTATTAGTATCAGTATCAGTAGTAATTATAGTAGTAGTAGTAGTAGTAGTACCAGGAGGAGGAGGAGGAGGAGGAATACAAAGGAATACAAAGGAAATCAAACAACAACAAACCTAATGGTCCTTTCGAGACTGCTTGTTACAGAGTATACTATGACCGCCAGATCCAATTCTACATACTGAAGGATAAAGATAATAAACAAGAAGTCCCCCCCCCCCCCGACTTCAAACCCTCCAGTTAAAACTGGCATGAATAGGTGAGAAGGACCACCATGCAGCATAGATAAACTGACATGGAAAATTCATAGGAAAGACTGAAAAGTTACCATAAGCTACCAGTTTGAATAACCTGAAAGAATAAGTAACAAAGTAAAATGAATAATCAATAAAATAAATAACTAAGGCATGCTATTATATACGGCTACGTTGAGTTAACGGGACATCTGTAGACACAGTTTGGAAAATTCAATGTGGAAAGCGCACAGAATGGATGTTCAGGGGTGGTGCAGCAACCTTGTCTGGTGCTTTTAAGGTATGCAGCAGTTAATCAGGCCCAGCTCCGTTCACTCACTGAGACAAGGAACTTTTCCTTGTGGGACAAGTACACATGTTACCTCCTGATGCAGTGACCCCTGGTACATTAAAAAAAATCCCGATGGTAGTCACTTAACTAACAGGGACCTTCAGTGATCCACAACCCATCACAAGTCGAAAGTAAGAGTAATGACTGTTAACTCAGGGCTATCTGTGCAGATCCTAGTATGTGCTTATTACTACCGTATTTGCATTTAATAGTTTGATAAATATATAATGACGTGACACGACGCTATGTAAGGGTACGTTAAGAGTACAGGGTGTCTTGTACACAGGAAGGGAATGAATTTACGTGTAGCTGGTAAAAGTAAGTTTGTTTTCAGATAAAAACAGAGTCAGCAAGGATTCTCGAGCAAGTATTTGCCCTTTTTGTTTTTAAATATCTTAACTGAGATACTGTTCATGGTATCTGATGGTAATCTGTTCCAGATATTTACGACTCTGCTAAAGAAGTACTTTGCTTCATGGAATTGGAAAAGCCTTCCCACAATTTTGCAGCCATTGCTCTGGGTTTGACTCGACCGGTCTATTTCAAAATATTTATTCATGTCTAATTTGTCACATCCCTTCAAAATTTTAAAAACTTCAACAAGGTCACCTCTTAACCTGCGTTTCGTTAGGCTAAATAATTTAAATTCTTCAAGGCATTCTTCATTGTGGTGGAACACCTATACCCGCGATACGACCCTGCGATTTGGAATGAAGGTGTGTGCTTGATGATATTTGCGGCCTTGGTGGGGCTGTTCTACATCCTTGTGCCCAAGAATGTCGACAGGACAGAGGAAACCTTCAGGTTTGCCTTCGCCGTTGCGTTTAATGCCATTTTAGGTGTGGCGGCGATGGTTGTATACATGTTCTACGAGTACGGCAGATATGGTGAACTAGGGTTGGAGGTCATCAAGTACCCATACGTACCACTCTGTTTGACGGTGTTTCTGGTATTGGCGGGATGCTTTACTGCGTATCTGTTCCGAGACAAAGAAGCACTGAAACCTAAGAACGAGAATGAGTGAATAGATTGTCTCCCCTCAGTAGTCAGTACGATCAGCTTCACCGTAGGATGCCATCAGGAGAAATCGCCCATACTCAGGGTGAATATGTTTCCTCAGAGTTAACATGTTCCCTCAAGGTGAATATGTTCTCTTACATAGAGTATGTTCCCTTCGGGAGAATGTGTTCCCACGGGGAAATTATATTCCCTTAGACAGCAGGTTTTCTCTGGGAGAATATAGTCCCTTTAGGAGAAAATATCCCCGTAGGAAACACTGCCTTCTCAACTCCTCTACCTTGTTTCCTCACGCACTCATTGGCCACCCATCTTCTTCGTGGCCCATTATTCCTCTTCATACCTTAAGACTCGATCAGATACACCGTATTTTCCACTCTATCTGCTCTCATTTTCATTATAAGCATACTGTCTAAGGACACAGGACACACTCTCTTAAACAGTTTTATTTATCAAAAAAAAAAAAAAAAATTCTTTACAGCTTCACGAATCACACTGCTTTTCTCCTATATCAGCTTTACACACTCCACATACAATCCTCAGTTATCCAATATCCACTGATGCTAGCCTACTGTCACCCTTTTTCCTACAGTGCACACTCACGCACACACACGTTATTATGGGTGCTAATACACTTACATTTTTGTCTCGTAAGAAACCCATCACAGCACCAGGCAACTTCCTTCTTTCCCAGTAATGTTCTGTTCTCCACTTCCTTTGCCCATTTACCTCCCTTCCCTGTTACTGCATCTAGGTAATTAAACTCTCTCACGAGTTCAAGTCTCCCTGACAATTACCTCTCTCAACAGTCACTTTACTCTTATGATCAGACTTTATCTGCGCGTTTATCTTCCACATTAGCTCCGAGCCTCCCTCATGTCTACACACATTACACTTAAAAAGAAATCAGTGCTCACGGACATACACTAAACTCAGAGCCAGCCTGTAAAACTTTTTAGAACCGTGAACAGATAAGTCTCAAAGGGGCTAGATACCTTGTGCCTTTACCCTTCCGGTTACACCGTGTCCTCTTGTGGTCGTATGCTTAACACTAAACCGCTAAGGGAAATGCAAACTCCTTCTTTTGCATTAATTTCTGAGGCAAGTTAGCAAGATGAAACGTGTTTAACCTTCCTATACCCCTGCTTACTGCAATTTGTAATGTGAGATGCAGGCTGGCCATACCACATTTCGTATTCTCGTCGTTAAGGAGACTCCCTAGCACCTTTTCCGTAGCAACGTATTCTGCTTACTACACCTTGCTACTCTTGTTTCCTGATTACATCTTTTTAGTTCAAAAACAGATTACGTAAATAACACAAAAATGATAATTAGTGAACTGCATGAAAAAAATAAGCCAGTAAGAAAAAAGTGTTACGGAGCTTCCTTAACAAATAAGAATATCGGCCCTAATAACCACAGGTGCTCCAGAAATGACCTAAAAAAAAAAAAATGATGAGTTTTTCTTCCACATTGTGTTTAAAGGCTTAAGCAGACAACCCATACCCTGAATGTTTTCTTTAGCTGATAAATAGAGATAAATAGAATATGTTTATGCTTTTAGACTAGAACGGAAAACTGTAATTGTGTAATCGTCGTGAGATTGTTGGTGTAATTTTTGGCCTCATAGATTTTCTGTTCACGTCACTCCTTGCAGATTTAATTTTGGATAAGGCTGGTGAATATCTATTTGTATGCTATTTATGCTGAGTATGGTGCCATTTGAATGACTTAAATGGCACAAAAGAGGATAGCAGGGTGTTTTAACAAGAGTAAATCGCTTAGGATACATCTCTACTTTTTATCTATCTATCTATCTATCTATATCTGCCCATCTGCCTATCTCTCTATCTGTCTGTCTGTCTTTCTGTCTGCCTATCTCTCACTCTCTCTCTACATGCCTATAGCCAAACGCCTTAATTCCGGAGAGGGTGGCCATACACAAATCCCCTCCTTGTCGTTCTGCCCTTTGCCATCAGACGGCCCTTCCTCCATCTCATGGCATGTATCCTCTCAAGATCGCCCCTGGTTTAGCAATTCGTCTGTCATTTCCCCTCGTCTTCTTTTTTTTCCCCCAAATTTCCCCACACTGTTACTTCCCCTCGTCTTCTTTTCCTCCCAAATTTCCCCACACATTCTGTCCCTCCGTTGTCCTTGCCTCAATGCGGATAGAAAAAAAAACACACACTCATAACATCCAATTAGCGAGTCTTGAGAAACTTGCTTCGGGGACGAGAGTGTCGCGGACGTGACTGGCGAAAGAGAGAGAGAGAGAGAGAGAGACCGTGTGTGTGTGTGTGTGTGTGTGTGTGTGTGTTTCTCTCTCTCTCTCTCTCTCTCTCTCTCTTTCAGTATTGTCTGGTTAGAACTGCTAAATACATCAAGAGACATCATTCTTTACTAACTGAGAAGTCCATGTAGACGTTTGGCCCTGGGATGGCATATATAGGCTGACTCTTCACTACAATGCGTATACTCCAACTTGACAAAAAAAAATCTCTTTTGGCTCAGCAGCTCAATTAATCGCGTAGTGTAGTCAAATTAGAGGATAAATTTGACTGGGAACCAAGGAGACTCATTCTTACCTCATAAACTAAACGATTTCATATAACCAAGACTTACTGTTGTAGGTATGGGAATCGTCCAAATCCCTCAGATGAAAGCAGGTCCATTAAGCATAGCACGAATCTAATCCATTGAATCCAGGTTACCACCTTTTAAGTTTATTCCTGCTACTGACAGAAAATTTTAACAGGCTTAGGAAGGGCGTGTCGAGCTGAAGGAATTTACGAAAGTTGCATCTGACCTCTCCACGTCTATCCTACGAAGAATAAATTCGTCAGGAAGTGCCAAGAATAAAATGAAAATGACATCCCCGACCTCAGTGAATAAAATGACTATTAGTCTTTGAGAAATATTCTAAGGCTGCACACACAATTCCTCTTCTTAAAATTTCGGCAACCGGTACTTGTACAATGTAGTGATTCCAACGACAAAGGAATAAACGTCTGTCTGATCCTATCCCTCTTCTTCACATAATCCAGTTTCGCCCCATCAGTACTGTAGGGACCCGGGGCTAGAATACTCAGTTTTAAAATTTCAGGCGAGACTGACCAGTTCCTCTGGTCTTATCTTTTTCTCGAATATAAACATTACGGGCCCCGTCCGGAAACAGTGCATTAACCTACTAAAACTCCAAGCGCCCATGGGTTACGTGGTAACCGCCCAGCATAAAAAACGGTTTACAGGGCAACAGGAAACAGTTTGACTTGCCACTGAATGAAGGCTACTGTATCGTGTGTGGATGGTGTACGCCCCCACCGACAAAGAAAGAACATACTGGAGAATAATCACAGGGATCAGCATTTCATTAATTACTTAGGGCTGAGTCCTGAATGAAAATGTGGCTGTGTTCATTAATACATTCATCAACGCTGATCCCCCTCCCCTGGCCGTCTTAACTGAATCTACATGAAGCCCTGTAGAAAAGAATAATCATGTGTGACCAAGTTTTGAGTAAACAGTGTACGAATTGCTTTCTCCCTCAAAATATATTTATTGGGAGTACTGTAGTAGATATGTGAGACTGGAAAATTTTGCTGCAATATATATGGAAAATCAAACTGTTGCTGGGATAGGTGACCAATAGAGGGTGGGGGGAGGCTTGGTAGAAAATGAAAGGCTGATGGAAAGTGGAAATACACAGAAACAATATTTATTAACTCAATATTGTAAGGAAGGGGCATTTCCATAGACTCTGGGACCACCCCCGCTTTTTTTCATATTTTTTCTTCAAGGTGTTTGTTACGATAATGAATAAGAAAAAACAGAGCAGCAGTACAAATTTTCCGATTCCTTTTCTTAGGAATGGAACATTATCGACGAAGAGGCTTTTAAGTTATGAACAGAACATAGCTGTGAAAAACTACTATGAAGCCTTCAAGTGGTGGCATCGATATGACCGAGCGGCTTCAATGCCCGGTTATGCAAATGCTTTTCACATCCCTCCCTATTCCCAGAAAAGAGGATGGTGGACTGATGGAACAGGAATTCAGCCGGCACTCCACTGGGTTCATATTTCAATTGAGCTTGGGACGATGACAACAACATCAATAACAGCAATGTGTTTATTTACAACTTTACTTCAGTTTTTATATACATAACAGATACCATCAGTGGTTAATGGAAAAGTTTTAGGCGTTCCTTTTAAAGAAATGCTGGATCCACGCATAAGTAAGATAAAAAGTTAATGGAACAAAGGAAATAATACAATGAACTGGAAGAAAAAAATGGTTCGTATTCTCGTCATATTAGGAGACTCTGTAGCACTTCATCTTTAACGAATGGAGAGACTAACTGGGACAATGCATGTGAGGTAAATGGAAGGGAGAAGAGGAAGGGGAGACCGAAAACGAGACAGGAATGAGATGAAGAGGTATATGAGGGAAAGGGTGTGAGCTGGAGAAAAGCCAATCAAATGGCAGAGGACAGGGTAATATGGAGGTGAATAATGTGTGGCCATTTAGGAGATTAAGGCGTCTGGCGATTGAGTAGTAGCAGTTGCAGGCGTAGGCTCATCTGAAACGTGAACCAGGTGGACTGCGGGCTTAAACTTACCTTCTCCTGCAGTCCACCATCATCCTTACTGCGGTACAGGGAGAGAAGTGAGAGACGTTTGCATAACCTGGCAGCGGAGCCCACGGTAATATCAGTGCCCCCACGTGAAGGCGTCCCTCTCCAGAAAAATTTCATGGCGTTGGCCTTGACATACTGTAGGACTTTTTTCGCCCAAATTTCACTGTCCCTAAACAATTGTCTCTCCAAATTGCAGCCAACTATTCATTTCTATGGTACTTATATCATTTTCAAATCGCCATGCTGAACACGCTATAATGTTTTGAAGAGTCAGGTAATGAAATAAATGGTTAAAGAAGAGTTGGTAGAGAGAGTGGTGATTAGAATAAGATAAATATATATAATTAAATCTGAAACAGGTAGGTATGAAAATAATCTAGAAAGGGAGATTGGAGAAGAAGAAGAAGAAGTATTAAAACACTGAAGAGAGGCGAGAGGAAAGAACAGGCGGAACACACGGAGCAAAGGGAGCTCTTTGGGAGAGTAAAAATATGGGGAAAATGTGACGAGAGAGAGAGAGAGAGAGAGAGTGCGTAGTAAGAGCAGCCGTATGAGGACTAAGCCTGTACAAAGCCGGTGTCACCCCAGCGTGCCCCATAATCTCTCTCCAGCCTGCTCCCGGCCCCTGAGAGAGAGAGAGAGAGAGAGAGAGAGAGAGAGAGAGAGAGAGAGAGAGAGAGAGAGAGAGAGAGAGAAAGAGAGACAGAGAGAGAGAGAAACTCTGCGTCCGATGGAATAACGGCCTTCTGTAACTCTAGACTCCTTCCGATGGAATAACGGCCTTCTGTAACTCAAGATTATTTCGGTGTCATAACTTTCAATGGACTTTACCTCCTTGACTCAGAAAGCGTAATTTCCGTTTTATTTTTGCTGATAATAAGCTACATTATTACCGCAGGAGAGATTTTTCGCACGGCGTGGCTTAGATATAGGTCATTTTAACCCTGAATTGCTAAGAGTCTAACCTGAGCTGAGCACAGTTGACAGGAAGGAGAACGAGGTAAACTGAAAAAAGTCATTATCAAACTGATGTCAGTAAGGAATAGTTTCTTATAGTGGGTGGTCTTTAAATTGCGCTCGGTCTGCTGCTGTGGACGTGGATGTTGAAGTGAAGGTACGAAATGAATCACTTATGTAGAATAGACACTGATAACGCTGATTAAGCCATCTACTCAACACACCAGAAAATGTTCTGGCTAAATGGAAAGGAGGCATATTTGAATCATCCTTTATTTTCCTTTGCATGTTACTCAGAGATAACAGGAGTGAGAGATATTTTTAATGTTATCAGGAATACTCTCTCTCTCTCTCCCTCTCTCTCTCTCTCTCTCTCTCTCTCTCTCTCTCTCTCTCTCTCTCTCTCTCTCTCAGGGCCTGGTTGGGTTACATTCATTCCAGTGAGTTTGCGACGGCGTGAATCTGGGGTGACTGTTGCATTAGACCGGGTGCCTGTGGTTTTGTGTGGTCTCTGTGTGGATGTTCTAACACTTCTAATGTATTTACAGTAAAGCTGAAATTGAACTAAACACAGGATAAAAGGCTCCGCAGCACTTCTACCTTCGCGATTTATGTAGCATATCCTATCTTATTCTCTTGTATTCTATTTACATCGTTTTAAAATCGAGATACTTTCCATTATAAAGCATGAGAGGATGTTGATATGTAATAGGTAGACTAAATCGAAAAGGAAGAGTATATAAGAAATTTCCAAGGTCACCAAGAATACGATCACGCCACTAATGCACATTGTTAGCTCAGATTAACTATAATAAAGACTAGACAAATAATCTTTTGTTTCTTATACCAAAATTAGGGCATTCTTTTTCTTCCTATCACCTTTATTATTTTTAAAGTCGACAAATGCCATGACCAAGCCCTGCCTGTGTGGATGAGTTATTCTTCCTCTATTGTGTGTTTATGTAGAAGGTTTTGTGTGTGTGTGTGTGTGTGTGTGTGTGTGTGTGTGTGTGTGTGTGTGTGTTTGTGAGAGAGAGAGAGAGAGAGAGAGAGAGAGAGAGAGAGAGAGAGAGAGAGAGAGATTCTTTCGCCTTACCCGAACGGCCACTTTACGTGACAGTATTGCCTATACTATAAAAGGCATTAGACTTCGTAATATCTTTTTCTCTGCGCATTATTATGCGTATCACACCTTAATGACAAAACCAGACGGAAAATATGAGAAGGAACACCACGCAATTCAGAAAAAACACTGGTGCGGACATTTTACAGGATAGTGTGAAAGGAGAAAAGTGACCATCACTGTGTAGTCTGAAAAGAAAACAAATGAATCAGAACTGATTTTTTGGAGATATTTTATATCCAACCCTTACTTATTACGAGTGAGGGCGAAACCCTCCCGAGTCTCTCGTCAAGTAGCAGCATTTTATCACATACGAGCGACCCGTCCCGGCCCGACCGTAACGCTTTTGAGAAGCTTATATCTCAACAACTACAGCCGATCACTGCGTGATTTGCACCATATGATAGCCCAATTTTAAGATTTGTTTTTGACAGGTTTCATCACACCCAGGCGGTGCACGTGGCACATGACACGCGCCAAGCGCAGCATGTCGAAAATCTTCAAAAGAGGACCACAGGCTCAGACAGTTTGTCGTAAAGGTATGATGCTTGGTAGATAGATAGCCATGAATATAGGCATCCTCGGAGTGTAAGGCGACCTTTCAGTGCTTTCGGATTTAGATGGCCTCGCTCATACCTTGCCGATAAAGGCGTTTTACTGGTCTTACGTTGATGGTACAAACCTAAACTGGCGGCTAGGGTGTGGCGCGACCCTCTGTACAGTGTGCTATGTTTCCCAAACCCGCGATGTGAAACGGCTGTTATATATGTAAAAGGCATCACAAATAAGATAAACACATATGAATACACTGTTAACGTGTGTATTATATGAATGAACAGTAAACTTATTATGCATGAAAGATTTATATGGAAATACAGAAACGTGGCATAAATATTTTACATTTGCTAAAAAAAACATGAAGTCACTTTTATTGGCTTTTACCGTATTTCTGGGGTGGGTAATAATGTCACAATTATGATTATAAGATAATGTCCTGGAAAATAAGTAAAAATATGCCAATTTCTTAGTAAAAAAAAAAATAATACATTAAACCCTCGTGAGCGGCAACACTCACACAGACCCAGACTAACCCGAGAGCCTCCTCGTGTCACTTTCCTTTGTGTCCTTACCTCCTGGGTGGTGTGGAAATAAAGTCAAATTTACAATATGTACAATATAATGTTAAAGAAAATAACCAAAATGTTTCCTAAAAACACCATAGATGAGAGAGAGAGAGAGAGAGAGAGAGAGAGAGAGAGAGAGAGAGAGAGAGAAGAAGGGGGAGGGGACGCAGGCCAGAGGAGGTGTTGAAGGATGGAGGAAGGCAGGGAAGGAAGGAGGGAGAGTGTGATTGAAAAATCTGGCTCCGCACCTGCGAGGTCATCTGGCGACATATGTAAAACAGTAATAAATATTTTTAAATATAATTAGATATAATAAAAAAATAGAGAAATGAAAGCATAAGTTTATACGTCACTCATAAAAGAAACAAAATTCCCCAGGGTAACGCACATCTCCCCCAGGAGAGAGAAAAAGAGAGAGAGAGGGGGGGGGGATCGCGCATATGGAAAACGTGGCACCACTGTACAGAGCTTCGTGCTCACCCTAGCCGCCAATTTAGATTTGTCCTACCTATGCTTGAAACTCTCAGTGGAAGGGGCAGTATATCCACGTGATATATTTGTTTATTGTGAGGATGCAGCCTCGGTGGTCGGGTCGGTAGAGACTGAGCCTAACAATTTTCCTGACTGGGTTTAGTCCCACTTTAGACAGATATTTAAGAGGGTAGAGAGTACATTTCATGTGTTCTCACAGGTTCGGGCCCAGTCGATGTTCCCTTGATGACACATACTGGCTCTCTCATTCACAAACACAGCCACTGCAACACTGCTTCCACAGGCACTTTCGTACAGGGTAATTCAAAAACCTTCCACACATATTTTCATACATGAAGCTTTGGGTGATTGCCGATACCTTATTCAGTAACGGAAGTAGCGTTTCCCGGCTTTAATGACAAGTTGCTTTTCACAGACCTAAAAACATGTTTCATCATGTATAGCCGAGCTGCCTGCCCATGACAGGGAGTGCAAACTGATAAGCAACAATACATATAGAACATATGGTTGGCTCGACATACCTGAACGTGGTCCAAGTCAGAACAAAACTGTACAGCTCAGCCTTAATTATTTAATTTTTCAGTGTACTCTTACCATTGTCCTCGTCTTGCCCCGTCCCCAAATATTCTTCATTGCTCATGCCGCTAATCTTCCCTTCCGACGCTTCATTCTCCCAGATACTTATTTTTAGATGCGGACGCATGTCTAGATGAGTCCCGGTCAGTCAGTCACACTTTCAGGCTATTCATGCATTAAGAATATTCATACACAAGGTGCTTCACTTTAGCGAAGCTTCATATAGTGCTTCATTTTAGCCTTCTAAGGATATTTACACACAGGCTGCTTTATTTTAATAAAGTCCCATCTAGTGCTTCTTTTAAGCCAGGCTCTATATGGTCACACAACTACCTAGTAATTCTTGAATACCGTCGACGTAGGCCTTTGGTACTTCTCTACTTTGCTGTTTACGTTTTCATTACATTTACTTTCTTACTCGAGACATTTGAATTAATCCTGATTTCCACATTTTATTTCCTTCATACATATTCACAACAATGTAGATATTTCACAGTATGTGTAATAAAATCACCTCAGTAAAGGTGATTTCACTACATGGGTTTTTGATTGTAGTCTAGGGGTAATAAAATAATGAAAAAAAAAAAAAAAATCACTATCCGACTTACCTTGAAATTTGTTATAACAAATACGAAGCGAATATAAATTGCCAGTTTAACTAAACGATACGGGAAGCCATATTTGACACCAGTGAAACTGACACTCTGACGGTGGCGCTGCAATGCTCTGACGGTGGCACGACAATACTCTGATATATTAGGCCTAGGTGACAGTCACTTTGACGGAACATTAACTGGGTCATAGCTTTGTTAACAAGACTTAGCCAACTCCCCATGCACATCTGTCGCTAAGCTTTATTACAGATCTAGATTCTCTGTCTCTCTGTCTCTGTCTGTCTGTCTGTCTGTCTGTCTGTCTCTCTCTCTCTCTCTCTCTCTCGCTCGCTCGCTCGCTCGCTCGCGCGCGCGGAATAAAGCGCCTCATCCCACTAAAATACCAGACATTCACTTGCTTACCCGGTAAATGATGACCACCAAGTTTAATAAACGTTTCCGGGGTTATAAGAAACCATTCAGTTTGTCATTTGGTGCAGTGTCAACCCAAGGAAGCACTACACTGAGTGAGTGAACGGTAAGCGCCCTCAATTACCGCTTAACAACGGATGGCATTGTACATGTCTGGATCTAGTCAAACTATTAATATGTCCCCAATAACTTAACTTAGCCTAAAGTTGCCAACTCTGTAGCTGGCATGCAGGACTATAATAAGAGTAACACCAGAATATCGTGCCGTACTTTTTTCACTTAACTTGATCTTGACTAGACCTTTCTTCGTCTTGAATACTGAGTTGTAACAATACTTTAATACTATAATATGATGGGATTCACGAAGAAGTGTTATGGAAAAGATGCAGCGTCATAGCACTCTCTTACTCTGCTACTGAGCTATGTGATGTAAGCGACAAAAGAAAAAAAAAATCTGGCTCAAGTTAAGGTGAAGGAACTGTGTTCATGAAGCAGTACTGTGGGAAGGATTAAGAGCCATATTATTGTCTAAATCTGCCACTGAGCTACGGGAAAAGGACGTAAATTCCCCCAAGTGCCCATTTTTCCACCACATTCATATTCATTATGGATGGCTCGTTAACTGCGAGATTTGAGAAATATTTTCGTCCCCAGAATTTCCCTCATTCCGATTTCTGGCCCGATCTTAGGAATTACCAGAGGGAACTGGAGAAAGCGTTCCGTCATGCTGAAATTAAGGAATATACAGTACTGCAATGAAGTTTTACCTTCTCAGACAGGAATTTTCTGTAATTTTATCTTGTTTATTTCTTTACGGAAGTAGTGGACATAAATAAATATGACAACGATATTTCATGGTAGCTGGTTGGGAACAGTAATATTTTCTGCTGATTCCAAGCCTTCCAAAAACTGCCTTCACCTCCGAAGCAGAACCATATGCATGTAGTTTTTTATCTATATTACAAGCCGCCAGGTAAACCAGAGCAACACGAGATTATAATGTATTATTATTATTATTAGTAGTAGTAGTAGTAGTAGTAGTAGTAGCAGCAGCAGCAGCAGCAGCAGCAGCAGCAGCGCAGCAGCAGCAGCAGCAGCAGTAGTAGTAGTAGGAGTAGTAGTAGTACTAGTAGTAGTAGTAGTAGCAGTAGTAGTAGTAGTTATTGTTGTTGTTGGTGGTGGTTGTGGTGGTTGTGGTGGTGGTGGTGATGGTGATGTTGATGAGAACTTTGAAAATAAACCTACTCAAATAATTAATTTTATCCTGCAACGCCCATTTCCACATACTATACTCTCAAGACCACTCTCCATCCACCAAAGTTCCAGCTCATCTCATGCAGTTCTTTGTCTTCTACGCCTATACATCTGCACCCTTAACATCATCATTTTTTGAAGGCATTTTCAGATAAACCTTCACTGCGCTTGAACCACAGATCCTTTAACACTGTCTTTCACAGGGATACGTTCCAACGACCACCGAATTTTAGGACCACCTTAAGCATTCTTTTGTTCACTTCGCCAACTTTTTGACCAACATTTGACGTTTTTCTGTCGAGACGAAGGTCACGAGATCCATGAACGCGCTTGCTTTGTACTTTTCTTTTTAGATGGGTTTCGCATACGCATGTGGGATAGAGTCATTCCGTCGAGTGGCGGGCTTTAAAAAGTGTTTTGTCATATGCTTCTGCGTTCACACTTACCCATTTCAATTATTTGTCAACTCTCAAGCTTTATCATTACCTTGAGTTTCACACTCATTTACCATACATTAACTCAAAAGACGAAAAATGTCACGACACGCTACGGACGGCTCTATCAATCAGCCACAAAGCCAGACTGCAATCAGTTAGGCATCTCCACTTTACAGGGGATGTATATGCATGTGTGTATATTTCTATGTATGGATGTACGTACATTTTATATATATATATATATATATATATATATAGATAGATAGATAGATAGATAGATAGAGAGAGAGAGAGAGAGAGAGAGAGAGAGAGAGAGAGAGAGAGAATCAATAATAAATTATGTACTGGTACTGTACCTGGTTAATCCGTGTGTGTGTGTGTGTGTGTGTGCTTTCATTTTGGTCTCTCATCTGCCGCAGTACAAGACGCTCCCACAACATACTCATACAGTAGGACTCCAACGCTGTGATTGTTAATCATGAAGTTACTGATTTTTGCCACTGGAGATGACAACTGCTTTATCTCTTCTCTGTTCTCTTAATAATTAATTCTCCCCTTTCCACAACTTTATTCACAAATTTCTTCTTTTCTCCAAACTTAGTGATTTAAGCCTCTTCTTTGGTATTTTATTCCACCAAATCCAATATTATTATATTTACCTGAGATTAAGTCATTGGAGCCTGAAAATCTTAAATGGGTTCTTCACCCTCTCACTAGACATTCCAAAGAAGAAATATGGTCTTGATTCCTACCATTCGACTGCAGTGGGGCGATGAAGGAAGACAATTTTGTCTCAATCTACCCCTTAGAACACTAACCGAAACAGCTGAATACGGGTGCCCAATTGTGCCGCTGAGGCTACAATTTCCCCATCTATAATAACAACGCCCCTTTGAAAACATGAGGCCGGTTCATATTTAACTCTCCTCTTTCACTCCGTCGGCCGATTTCTCCTGTGTTGCGAGTACGGCTCAGTCAATATTATCAACTTCTTACCTAGATCATTTATTCATTTCCTACTCCCACTGCCACACCGATGCCCACACTAGCAGACTGCACCGTTCCCACAGTACGCAAGACAGCGGCAGGTGAGTCTCTAGTCTAGCACTATCTGGGGACTACGCAGCAATCTACCGTCCACTGAAATAACAATTTGATTTCAAATGGGTCTCTTTTTTTTGGTATTTTTTGCCCATGAGTAGATTTTTTTTTTATTGCTACTTGAATACAGTTTTATTTAGCTTAAGAGACACCTCATGTAGTGGATTAGTTAAAATTTGCAACAGTTGTCTCTTATAGTTCGCATTTTCACTTCCAAGATGAATGAAACAGTCTGATAATCGTAATAACGCAGTAAATAATACGTGGTCGGACTGACGGCGTTAAAGAAAAATAACAGAGACGCCAGACCAGCTCACACATCGAATTCGTAACCAATTTCCCTCAATAATTCTGTGGAGATGGGACTGGTGAGGTGGTTTGTGTGGAGAGGATGAGAGCTTGGCCGCCCCACCGCTCTGGTGGTATATGGCTTCGTATCTTCACAATTTCCTGCATGCAACCCAAAACCAAATATTCCGTAAAAGTTCATTTTCGCGCGTACACACACACACACACACACACACACACACACACACACACACACACACATACACTATTCTGAGCCATATTAACATTAAGTCATGACACTCTCAGCTGAATGAAATTTCTTAGCGTCATCTAAAATGAAAAGTCCTGACCATGAGAGGACAGATACAGAGACCCACTGAAAAACGAGCAATTCTTATTTCCGCATTACGCACACTAATTCTCTCTCTCTCTCTCTCTCTCTCTCTCTCTCTCTCTCTCTCTCTCTCTCTCTCTCTCTCTCTCTCTCTCAGTCTACCTCTTTCAAGCCCAGTAACCTGATCTCCCTAAAAGACATTTAATTGTTGAGAAGTTTGCTCCTCTTGCTTCTCAAGAACACTCACTACTACCTTCATCAGAAGTTACGATAAACAGCCAACTTACCTCGAGCTTTTATTTTATGTACCAGCAGTGTTTTCCATACTTTTATCCAGCCCGTAATTTCTGTCTGGGTTTACATATCCCGTTGTATATTACCTTATTACAAGGTCAATTATCCTTCCACTGGCTTCACTTCTTAGTCAGCATTAATGGTGTGGTACTTCCCGATTCCAGTAAGAAGGAAATAACCATGATTTACTGCTTCATCCAACACCCCTTACATCAGCACAATTTTTATCTATGGGTTTACAGAGCTGTCATTCAAGTACAGTACATACACTGTTTTGAAAGCCTTGGTAAAACTAACTTTCATACACTTTTTTCTTTTGGCTGACAAGGACACAGTTTCATAAATTAAACGATACTACTTATAAACAATTAGACGGTATTGCTGCAAAAACCTAGAGGTGTATGTCTGGTTAACGCTACACGAGAATTGTCTATAGTGTTCTGTGTCGCTTGAACTTTAATCTACAGACGCTACGTGAATGACACCACTATTTAATTCTCCTGATCATGTTCCCTGTTTCTCACCTAGTCAGCGGGGTGGGATTCATTGCCCAGTCACACCAAGGCACCAGCTTCAACTGCCTGAGGACTCTTTAACCCCTTTAGTCCAATACCGTAATTTTTTTTTTTATATAGTAGCTCCTAATGATTTTATAAAGCTCTGAGACATATTACGAAATAAATGGGTTAGATGTAGCCTCCATTAGCCTCTTAACTTCTTCGGGTATGTTATAAGTTGAGTTAAATCATCTGGTTGCAGCAATATTAACTCACGAAATACGTCACCGGATTATAGAAATTTAATTGGTGCTGCAGAAAGACCCCATTACATTGTGAAGCTGATGTAACTGAGCGGCTCCGCTGTCTGGTTATACAAACGTCCCTCAGCTCCCTCTCTGACCCCCGCTAAGAGGATAGTGGACTGCAGGAAAAGGATTGCTTCACTTTGTAATCCACCGGGTTCTCGTCCACTTGAGCCAGAGGCCTAAACACCAACAGCTTTGGAAAACTCCACACAATTTTCCTAATGACAGCTACTGTTGGCCATTACTCTGCTAACGCCAAACCTGTTAGTCTTTAAATGGGAAGCCCTGGCCAGACAAAGAGCTTATATGCAGAGGAAGGTCAAGGAATATTTTTGAGGTAATATCATTATACCTTTCCAAATCAAAGACCCTTCGACACCTGACACCACTTTCTCTCAGCCTCAGCACACTAAGTGACGTTTGATCTTTTGATATATATTTAAGTTCCTGAACCGAGAACAAGAAGCTGTGAACACAAAGGTGGACTATATTTGTGTGGGAGAAATAAACACGACTGTCAAAAAGAAAACTGTGTTCTATAAGGTAATTAATCTGCATAAGAAACCAAAGGTACTACAGGACAACACCTGTGACCTGGCAGGATTAGTATGAGTTTTATTCCGGGTAGCATCAAATAATTTTACTCGTCACGAGAAAGAAATTCCTTAAATAACTATAAATTCCATACTGGTATCTATGTGTTTTGCTGCAGCTAACACCTGACGATTTTACCCGCAGCATGAATACTCCTTACGTGGATAATCCTCGCTGTACAGGAGGTTTAGAATTAGTGCATCTTGCACGTTAATGTGGTAAAACAGTAGTACTTGTTTTCCCTCTTAACTCATTATTCCTCCGGCAGAAATGCTGGCAGAGAATACTGTATAATCGCTTCATCACAGAGATGTGAGTTTCTGTGGCTGGCGGGAAAAATGTAATATTAATGAGATTTGTTTGTTATCAGGCACTGAGGAAATCCAGTGCCTGTCACTTCACACCTCTCCACCCCTCCCCAATCCACTTTTCCATATTTCCAACGTAGCCAGGCACCCCACATTCCTCCCTTCTTCCCACGTGAAACAAAAGAATAGTTCGACTCAAGCTCAAACATCATAGCTGGGGGGTTCACATCTATGTGTAATCGGGACTGAATACACACTGTAGCTTTCATGTCGTTTCGCAGACTTTACTCAGGTAGCAAATTAACATGAAAGCTGTAATGGGGAGTCAGTTCCCGATTTCAGCTATGTAATAACTCCCAGACACGACGCTCTCTGCTTGAGTTGAATCATTTACTTGTTACGGGTGGGCGTGGCGAAGGAATGCGTGAGTGTCTGTGTGTGTTGGGGAAATGGAGAAGTGGGGAAGGTTGGGGGACGAGTCCACAATTCACAGGCCTTAGATATGCCCAACGCCTGACACAAAACACACAGCTATGTGCTGTATACTATCAGAGTCGAACCTACTCCACAGACATTTAGTTGTATTGATTAGTGTAAAACTGAAGCTTAAAAGCAGAAATCTCAAGCTGGCAATCATGGTGCTTGTAACTCCGGCAGTCACATGCATGTGTTTGCCAGAGGAAGATGCTTCATTGTGTCTGACAGCATGTATTGTTCTGTTTAACAAGTTGTCTACCAAAGCAGTGAACTCTAATTTTAACACTGCATGAAGGTGTCTGTACGGTGTGAATCTCTAAATGCAGTTTCTCTTTTAGCCAGGGGTCGTGATAGACAGTGAGCAGGAACCAAAACTCGAGTGTACTATCCATCTCCTTCTCTGATGAAGTAATAAAATTAAGTGATCTGAATTAACGAGAAAAGCCATTCCAACGAATGACTGAATAATTTCTGTTGACGTGCAACATAAAAATGACAGTAATTATCATATATTGTACGTACCACCCAGTGCCAATTTGTCTGTCCTCTATCACTATGTGCATTCATCAGCCTAGGAACCCTACGCAGCAGTAACCACTAAAACATTTATCAAGCCAATCACAGCTCTTCCCCAGTTTTAGTCCTGACAGAGTGATGGCTTCGAGTTCGTGGTTGCAGAACCCTGAAGTGATTAGCAGCAACCTGTACCATACAGCATAACATCACACCACAATGTACCATATCACACCATATCACACCACACCACACCACACCACATCTCACCACACTGTTCATCACACCACACGGTACCACAGCACACTACAGTAATGCACCACAACACACTGCATCGCACCGTATCACACCACACCTCACCACACCACACATCACACCATACCACATTACACCACACCATCGCAATGCATCGCACTGTATCACTCCACGCCATACCACACAACGTTTACACCACACCACATCGCACTGCACCACACCATATCATACCATAGCACCTCACCACACCTCACAACACACCTCACTGCACCGCACCGCACCGCACCACACTGCACCACAATGCACGACATCTCAACGCACCGCATCACTAGACGTCAAAAATTTTACGGATGCCCTACGTCTAGTGATGCCCTACCAGCGGTCCTCCACATGTCACCACTTCGGCGTTAACACCCACCGTCCATATTTAATACATGCTTGGGCTGTCTCGTACAGGAATGACGCATTGGTATTAGTAGGACATTTTTACGACATCTTGGAGGGTCTTATGTTAGATCTGTAATGCCCCCAAAGGCAAATCCTTAAACTGATCGCTGCCCCCACCGAGATTCGAACCTACGTCCTTTGGGACAGGAAACCACCTTTCTACCGACTCGACCACCGCCGCCTAGGTAGACGGACAAATAACTAGATTTTGGAAAAATAAGTGGAGAGTAAGGAACTTTTCGTTGTGCAGCGTATTCCGTTCTAGTGTGTTACTCAGAGAGAACTGTTCCGTAATAACGAGAAATTGCTTAAAAGAAAATATTTGGTGGCTACTGATAAGTAAGGTTAACTTCTCGTAAATCCGTGAACCGTCATCAGTCTCGGCTCAGACTTCAAATTATGAGAGGACGATTACAAAAACTTGGGAGCAATTTAAGAGGAGTAATTTCTGAAGCAATTAAAAACTTCAATAAAATTACCCCCGAAATTGCAGAATTGGTGGGGAGGATCTCAGTTTCGGGCAAGCTAGTCAGTCGCATGCTTTACTGTTTTTACTCTAACTTCGCCCAGATTTCCGTCCTTTTGCAGCTTGTGCCACATAACTCAGCATCAGAAAAAAAAAAAAAAATTATACCTCTAAATGCTTTCCGCAGCACTTCTTGACCAGCATCATATTCTAATGCTTATGTAATTATCTCAGGATTCATGGATGGGAGGGGTGACAATTTTAGACCAAGTTATTATATGATATAGGCGGCACACGAGACTTCTTAGCATCTTTTTCATGGCTAAATTAAATGATGTCTTGCATACTGTTAATGAGCAGATTACGAGCGAGCGATGTATACTCACAGTTAAGACTGGAAATGAGCGGCCCGACCCGACCGTCATTCTAATAGAAAGCTAATAACTTTACACCTGTGCGAAGTATAGTTGAAATTCTTTCTGTATGTGATCCATTCAGTCAATAAATTTTATTAACTAAAAACTCACCCATAAAGGTGTAGGAACCCAGTGGACTCTCGAGTTTTCCAAGAGACTGTGTGTGTGTGTGTGTGTGTGTGTGTGTGTGTGTGTGTGTGTATGAGAGAATGTTTTTCGTCCCAGTATATATTTTTTCACTGTTCAGCTACCATCATGAAGAAATAATGTGTCAAAGGAAAACTGTGATAACATGGCGATTGCTCGCTCGTCACGTGCTCACAAAGCGTACTTTACTGGATTTACCGACATTGACTCAGTGACACAGAAGTGGATACTCAAACGTAATGTGCAAACTAAATCGCTACGGAGGAGGTATATCGAATTTTCCAAAATCACTTAAAATACGGCACAACTGAATAACGAAAAAAATAAAAAAATAAAAATTCTGTACATTTTCATACATGCTTTACCACTATACAAAAACAGGTATCCTTGCACTTACGGCATAAAACAGCCTTCTCTCTATACAAAAACCAGGTATACTTCCACTAATGGGCACAAAACACAGGTACTCTCTCTCTAATGACTTCCAGGTTCCTGTGACTCACACTCAGCTTCGTAATAACGTCTGATGTTAGCTGGAGCAAAACGCTTGAATTTTGTTATAATGAGAGCATATATGGCCATTGTATTAACACTGTCTCATGGAACTCACTGTCGGCTGAAGATAATCGTTTGACGTTACATGAAATAGATTATTTGAGGTTTCCCGCTTATTGCTGGTAGAAGTGAACATTTTAACGTTCTTAGGATCCCTTCACTCATTTTTTATTTTATTTTGATTGCTTGGCTCTAACTGGAGTAGCACACTAGAGTTTTCTCGACCGTGAGAGGGTTAATGGTAACAATATTAACAGTCTTAGGTTCCAATACTCACTCTCACCTTAATATAATCGCCTGGCGTTAGTTGGAATAGAATACAAGAGTTATTTCTAGTTTGACTTCATTCGTTTTACCAGTAACTATACATAACAATCTATGGCTCCGCTTATACTTTTCTTAATAATGTTGTGTACAGTTTACCAATGGCACCAGTAACACCACATTTTCTTGATGTTCAGCTTTTCACGACGTGGATGCAAATCATTTCTTAGTTTTGAAACTAGCTTCAAGTTCTTTTTCTTCCTTTTTATTATCCATTGGCCACAGTGACTTAACTAAAATTACCGTCGTCCATCCTGGGTGATGAGCTGAACCACGAACTTAACACTAGAGTATGGTGCTAGTCACGAAGATGTGCTATGGAAAGGAGGTAGAACTGACGCATTGTCTTTGCCTACCAATTACTTATGTACAGGAAAAATTGTAATTATCAGTAAATAAGGCATCAGAATTCGAGGAGACTGACAACCGTTGGTCGACTGAAGCTTCTTTACGAACTGCGAATGTGAAAAATAAGGAGGAAGACGTATCGTAAATGGATGAAAAGTGGGGAAGGAGGACAGAACAGAAAAAGTCAGTGAGATACAGAACAGAAGACAGAAAGGAACTACGGAAAAGGAGTGGAAAGAAGCTATGAACGACAGAAAAAAAAAAAAAAACGCAAAACAGAAAAGCAGTAGGCCTAAACACAGATGGGGATAATTTACAGTAGAACAAAGAGCTAAATGCGCCTCCCTTGTTCGCGTTGTAGGTATCACTAAAGCGTCTGGAGCCACAGGATTCAGGTCTGTAATGCCGTGGTTCCTTTTGGCGATGTCCCCCCGTTCTCCCTAAAACCCTTAATTCTACTGACGTATTAGTTGGTTTAATCTTGCTACGTGCAGGTCATCTTCAGGAACTAAGGAAGGACCTATGGTTGTGAATGGTGTCAAAGAAGGTTAAATCTATCGCGTCCAGTTCGAAAAGTCCCAGCGAAGGCAAATAACGCCGATTGGAGATGGCAATAATTCAAAGAAGCACACTTTCATCTCATCCATCCCGGGGGAGTCGGTGGTGCAGTGGTTAGCACACCCATCTCGCAAGTGGAAGAATCCGAATTCGATTATTTGGTCCGGTCGGATATTTGGAAAACGTTTGTTTAGCCTATATCCTTCTTCACCCACCACTACATTTGGTGACCTGGGAGAAACATCGACTCTATATAGGAGGTCGTAGTCTAGGAAAAGACTGGGACTTACTTAAAGGACTGACTTAACATCTCTTCATGAAGTCGACAGGTTTTAATCGTAAGCCTCCTCCATACTGGCATTACTGTAAGTATTTTTTAAAGTAATCATTTCTGTGCCAAATCAAATACACTTATCGCAATACATACGGGCACGGTATCAACTAGGGTTTCCTGTTTTTTACGTTTCTTAGCATTCCGGGATTCCGGGAAAAATCTGGGTATAGCCCGGGATCCGGGGATTTCCCGGATCAGGTAATATTTGTACCAAGTGATGTCATTTGCTAATGTTACAAACTTCTCTAGTGTAGTATCTGTAGATTATTTGATAAGTAATTAATTTCGTAAATAAGACGACATTAGGGGAACAGTTCTTTTTATTATATTGGAAACTGGTTCAAGTATAAGTACAAATCTTAATCAATCTCATTGTAATATCCGTGAAAGAAACAAACATAATAATTGTGTAAAGGCATTCAAAGTTATCTTTTATAAGCAAAATAATTATATATCATTCTATTTCGAAGCCATACTCCACAAAAACCTAATGAAAACTTGAATGGTAGTGAAAAATAATACAATCAGTTAACACATTGAAGAGATCCAAGCATCCTACACATTAAGTCTGGGACACTACGGGACTGTCAGACTACCGTCTGTCACTTGAGTCATCTCTCTCTCTCTCTTGTGGTTTCGTATCTTACAAAACAGCAAATCAGAGACATATGATTACAACTAAAATCCCGGGATTTGAACCTAAGTCCCGGGAAAAAAAACATTACCATTTACGGCCGGGATCCCGGGAAGGAAACCCTAGTATCAACACACTTTGTGTGTTTAACCGTCTGTTAACACTCAGCCTCCTACAACAGGTCCTCAGTTGAATAAAATCGTCTGACGCTAGTTGGAACAGAATACTAAAGTTGTCCCGATCATGATAGAGTTATCGGTTATGATAGTAACACTCAGGTTCTGAGCTTCCATCTGAATAAAATCGTCTGGCATTAGTTGTAATAAAAATACCAGAGAAGTCACGACATAGAGATGCTTCATAATCAGGCAACATCTGTTTGATCAGACAATCAGGTTACCAAACTATGAAGTCTGTCAACTTATATTTTTCTGTCTGCCTGTCTGTTTATCTGTGTATCTGTCTGTCTGTCTGTCTATCTGTGTGCCTGTCAATTTATCTATTAGCCTGTCTGACTGTTTATACACAGAATTTAAGGCATGTTGATACAGCCATAATTAAAGGCATATAAAATTAGGCCAAAACACTCTCCTGAAGTTAAGCAAATTTTTCCCGGGACACCTTGTAAAAAACCATTGGGTTATGATATGCGATTAGATTTTAAGAAAAGTTCTGTTACCATCATATTCGTTTTTGTGGTACTGAGAGAGAAAGAGAGAGAGAGAGAGAGAGAACTACCATACTGGAAACCATAGTACTGTTTCATCATGATATAATATCAGTGGCTCGACTAACATCAGATTCATGCAAAATATAAACTGTTACACCCGCCGAGTGACTCAGAAATTACTATAGGAAAGAATGAGGCTTTTGTTTCCCTTTTGCTAGATGGAATCGTGGGAGTCATCTGTAAATAAGCAACTTGCATTCTTGTTCTGATGGCATGTAAAAGTTTTCTCATCAACTCTGCTTCCTCCTTGCAATGTTTCGCTACCGCACCTGATAGCTTTGCAAGTTCCTAGATCCTGGGAGAAAATGAATATTATGTGGAAAACTAATAATGGCCTAGATAACGACCTTTGGAAAGAAAAATATTGCTGTTTTGGCATGGTGCTAGTTTCTTGAAAAATAATTATCCAAAAACACGTAAAAATATATATATTGGCACCGGTACTGTCACTGGGTACTCAGTAATAAACTGCAGCGTACTTCGAGGTACCGACAAACTCGTTTTCATACCAGTCATTTGTATTAAACAGACTTCCACTTTCAGCAGTCCTTAGCTGTATTTTATCAAGAAAGATGAACGATTGTGGGAGTATAACATGTTACAATATATGCTGATAATGGCTAAAGCTGTTTGTGGTAGGTGGTGGCGACCATCATCCACTCACTTGATGTAGTGCTGCCTACTTCTTCCTTAGCCTTTGTCATTTTTTTTCTGTGCTGCCCTCCTCTCTTTCTGTTTCTCCCATCTTTCCTGTCACTTTTCATTGCTTTTCTTTCCTTTACAGGTGGCTTTACATTGAGTGATGAGCACAATGGTTTCCTGCAAGCCAAGAAACCATTTACAACGCTGGGTGGTAACTATATAACCAATCCATACGTGCTCCCTACGTGTCAACTAGTGTGTTGGTGGAAGGTTAGTGCCCCTTCACGCAAAACAAATAACTCAGAAATCACCCTTTACGGTATCATGGCGTCTGGCAATAGATAGATAGATAGGCTAAAGCTGTGGCGTCTTATCATTACATATTATCTGACTGCTTACGTATGTGTTAAATGGTAAGGCACATATTATCCATTTTTTATTTTTTACTATTTTATGAATTAACTTGTATAATTATATATTTTTTCTCTATTGTATATATATATATATATATATATATATATATATATATATATATATATATATATATATATATACAGTATATCATCATCATTATCATCATCAACCATAACTAGTCCATTGCTGAACAAAGGCCTCCCCCAACCGTTTCCACGAATTCCTTGTCTGAGTCACTCTTTGCCACGTTTTCCCTGCAGGGAGAGATGAAATAGAAAAAATCTGCAGGGAAAACGTGGCAAAGAGTGGCTCAGACAAGGAATTCGTGGAAACGGTTGGGGGAGGCCTTTGTTCAGCAGTGGACTAGTTATGGTTGATGATGATAATGATGATGATATACTATATATATATATATATATATATATATATATATATATATATATATATATACAATAGAGAAAAATAATATATATATATATATATATATATATATATATATATATATGGAGCCTTTGTGGTACAGTGGCAGAGAGTGCGTTTCGTACACGGGTGAACCAGGGCTCGCGTCCCGCCAGGGTAATAAACTTTGGGTGTGTTCACCAGGCCACGTACTGCATTGGCGGACACAAGGGGTACTGTGGTTGAACCATTGTCGCTTACTGTAAAGTATGCTTGCACCCAGTCGGCTTGCGCGGGCCGATTACGCTTGGTTCACAGACTACACACACATCCAAAGCCACTCTAACACTACAATTACACTTACAAGCACTTCTCACCCTCGATACAATCTCTACCAGACAGCCTAAGCCACTTGGTAGAGATACATTGGCTGTATCGTCCCCACTTCGGTCGGGATAGGCCGGTCCTGCAGTGGATAATCAAACGGCTGATGATGATATATATATATATATATATATATCATCAGCCGTTGAGTGTCCACTGCAGGACTAGCCAATCTCGACCGAAGTGTGGACGATATAGCCTATGTATCTCTACCAAGTGGCTTAGGCTGTCTGGCAGAGTGTATGTAGGGTGAGAATTGCTTGTAAGTGTGATTGTAATGTTAAAGTGGCTTTGGATGTGTGTGTAGTCTGTGAACCAAGTGTAACTGACCCGCACAAGCCGACTGGGCGCAAGCATACTTTATAGTATGCGACACTGGTTCAACCACAGTACTCTTTATGTCTGCCAAAGCAGTACGTGGTCGGGTGAGCACTCCCAAAGTTTATTACCTTGGTGGGGCGCAAACCCTTGTTCTCCCATGTGCGAAAACGCACACTCTACCACAGAAGCTACACACACTCATACACACACATTTTATATATATATATATATATATATATATATATATATATATATATATATACAAAATACAGAGACTGAGAGAGAGAGAGAGAGAGAGAGGGGGGGACGGGAACGCCTTGTAGATATATTAGGTACAATCTTAGATGGTGCAGACCATGGGACTCCTTATAGACACACTAGTACAGAGCTGCACCGAATATACTGAGTAAGGCGGCACAACAATTACACCACACCAGGAACTGGCAGAGAGGTGAGAATCTTTACCACAATCCCCCCAGACAAACATGAATTCCGAAGATAATGATTTCTCTGGCGTTCCTATTGAATCAACGTCTACTAAGGGTCCAACCGCACTGCCTCCTGTGTTTGTGGGCAATGTGCCACCGAAAGTGAGTAGGCATTGTCTCGGCAAATTAGAGACCGGGATATTGAACAAACTGAAATCCATGAAGATCTACACTTACAGTGCAAGTAGCCTCGCAGAAGAATACAAACTTGATACGTTAATGAATAATAATAATAATAATAATAAAAACATTAGTTGGGATGTTGTAGGTCTGAGTAAGATCCATAGAAGACAAATTAATTCATCTCCAAGACAGCAACCACCTATTTTATTACAAAGGAAGGGAAAATGAAAGATTTAATGTTGCAGGATTTCTAATTAACAGAAGTCTTGCAGACAACATATTTAAATTCAGCAGTGTATCTGATTCAGTGGGCTACAATGGATTGAAATTAGACTTGGCAAGGCAATACAAGTACTGTATGTACACATACGTCAGATGAAGAAACAAACGTTCTGTGACGACGTCTCCCACAGTATGCAAGGAAAAAAGACCACAATTATACTATACTCATGGGAGACTTAAATGCAAACGTTGGCAAATCGAAAATTGGGGAAACATGTTTGGGAAATTTAGCCATGGGAGAAAGGAAAGACAGAGGTGAAATGGTAAATATTATTGAAATATATAACTAGAATAATGAACACATTCTTTCACTGAAGAACTGGGAGAAAATCGACCTGGAGAAGTCCAAAAGGAGAAACAAAGAATGAAATTGACTTCATTATAGCAGATATGAATAACACGATCATGAATGTCACAGTTACCAATAAAGCAAATATAGGAAGTGACCATAGAATGGTTGGTTGTACAGCCAGATTCAATTTCAGCAGCGAAAGAAACTGCTTAAAAAAAAAAAAAAAAAAAAAATATGCCCAGTAGAAGTAAGCAAAAAACAAAGCAGCCTTTCAGTTAGAAATAGCGAACGTATTTCAGGCCCTAACTTATGCTAAGTGTGACATTGGTGAGTTGAATGCTAGACTAACAGATGCGCTAAGATAATCAGCGGAGGTAGTAGGGCTTAAAAATAAAGATATGCCCAATAAATGCATGCGGAAACAAAGCAGCCTTTCAGTTAGAAATAACGAACACATTTCAGGCTCTATATTATGCTGAGTGTGACACTGATGAGTTAAATGATAAACCAACAAAAGTGCTAAGAGAATCAGCGGAGTTAGTAGGGAAAGCTATACAACCAAAAACAACAAGTATTCAAAAATGACCATTGAGCTCACGAAAGGAAGAA
Source organism: Coenobita brevimanus (assembly GCF_032717465.1). Lineage (NCBI taxonomy): Eukaryota > Metazoa > Arthropoda > Malacostraca > Decapoda > Coenobitidae > Coenobita > Coenobita brevimanus. The sequence continues at coordinate 24,427,787 of NC_136976.1, forward strand.
TGGAGATGAAAGTAAAAACAACGAAAGAGGAAACAGAAAAAGCAGAACTGAATAAGCTTATCAACAGGAGTCAGAGAGAAGAAAAAATAGAAACATGGATCAGCTGTAAGAAACCATCAAGAAAGGAAAAAGTCTTAAACAGGTCCGAAGCAAAGTGGAACTAGGAAAGGAACAAATTATGTCACTGAAAGACGAAAACGGTAGTCATTAAATGTAGGGATAGGATGGTGAAGAGAGTTCAAGAATTTTACAAAAAACTGTATTCATCAAAGACAATAGTATCAATAGCTAACTTTTCAGTTGACGCAAATGAAATACCTGAGGTAATACTAGACGAAGTAAATATTTCTTTTAAAAGTATGAAAAGAGGGAAAACCCCATTAAAAGATGAAAATGTATAAATTTTACTGTCGGATGCAGACGTACAGAACAGGCTTGCACAATTATATTCTCAGTATATAAAGAAGAAGAAAATTCTCAAAACATGGTGTAATGCAATGGTTAATTTGCTTTACAAAAAAGGCGACTCAAATGATCTCATTGACTATCGACCCATTAGCATGTTACCAGTTATTTACAAACTCTTCACTGAAGTCCTTATGAACAGAATAACAACAAAACTGGAAGAACATCTACCTCATGAGCAGACAGGATCCCGACGTGGGTATTCGACTGCTGATCACCTACACACAATGAATCTGCTAAGTGAGAAAACTACAGAATAAACCACTGTGATCAGGTTTTGTTGATTACGAAAAAGCTTTCAACTCAGTGAAACACATGACAATTATAAATTCACTGCGAGAACAAGGAATAGATGAGAACACTGTAAATCTGCTCGAAAACATATATATAGAGGGAACTGCTACAGTTAAATTACATTCATTCATTCATTCATTGCCAGACGCCATGTATCCCAGACAGGGTGGCCAAGGGCTTACAGTTAATTGTTTTACAGGGAGGGGCACTAATCCTCCACCAACCCCACTTGACGTAGGGATGCCAACAGCATCTGGTGTTCCCAGGCGGTCACCCATCCAAGTACTAACCAGACCCAACTTACTTTTGTTTATTACAGGCATACCCCAGTTTAACGATCTAATTGGTTAGCTAAAACCCTATCGTTAGGCGGGATATCGTATATCGGGGTACTTTTAACACGTATTTCAATGTGGACCATTTACCAGCCTTGGGTTTCCCCCCAAACCATGTCCAAAACCCACCAGATGAGGCCAAAAACACGCTTAAAGGCAATCAAAATGGCCTAACAGCCATCAAGGAAGCTAACCTAAGCCTAACACCTGTAAATAACTCACTAAAATCAACAAATCAAATCTGAATATCAAATACAAGTCTGGAAAAAATCAAGCTTAGTAAACTGTACCCCAGAATGACAATGTGCACCCACCTATGGCTAAAACACATTAATCTTAGTCTAAAAACAGTTTATAAATCAACCTAAACAAACAATTTTTGTCTAAAATACCATTAACATCGGCAAGAAAAATCAAAACCCATCGTTAAACCGGGGTTTGGCCATCGTTAGGCGAGGTATGGTGCAATTTCCACCCCCATTGTTAAGACGGGGTATCACATCGAGGGGTATTGTATATCGAGGTATTACTGTATTATTTTTTCTATTATTTGTAGTTTGCACAAGTGCGCAGTTTAATATTTAGCTTGCGCAATGTCGCAAAGCACTAGTGCAAACCATTTGCATATATTTGTGGGAATTACTGTAAAATATTGAAATATTTAACGTGTTGAGAGCGACAGGCCTCATTTGAGGGTTATCAGAGTCGAAAGTGATAGGCCTCAAATGAGCACAATTTTCAAAGGCGTACCAAAACCGCGCCACGAGGAGTAGGTGGCTGAAATTTGTATGGGAAATAGGGGCAGGTGGCAACTCTGGATACCACCCATGCACTGCCCCATATATGTTCAGAATATGTGCATGCGGACACCATGGAGTATGCATGTAAATTTTCTTCATTTTCCTCCTGTGATGCTGCCAACCTCCCACCAGCGCAAGGGGGTCTGCACACACATACACACACACGAGAGAGAGAGAGAGAGATAAAGGGGATCTGCACACACACACACACACACACACACACACACACACACACACACACACACACACACACGAGAGGGAGAGAGAGAGAGAGAGGGTCATTTTTCTGAGAGAAAGAGGGAGAGAGAGAGATTACATACTTGGAAAAAAAAAATAATACGGAGAGGGGAATGCTTCAGGAAGATACAATTTCACCAAAATTATTTACAGCATGTCTAGGAAGTATTTTCAGAAAGCTAGAATGGAAGAACAAAGGAGTGAAAATAGATGTAGAAAACCTAAACCACTTATGATTTGCAGATGACCTTTTCCTAATCTCAGAAACAGCAGAGATATTGCAAGAAATGTTAAATGACCTAAAGTCTCAAAGCACGGCTAAAGGTGAACCGGAGTAAAATTAAAGAATGTTTAATTATAATACACTAAAGAGCGTCATCAGCATAAGAGAAGAAATTCTTGATGAAGTCGAGGAGTACAATTACTTGGGGCAAACACTAAAACTAACGAAAGACCATGACAGCGAAATAATAAGACGCATTACAATTGGATGGAAAGCTTTCAGTCATCATAGTGATATCATGAAAAGGAACTTGCCAACATGTGTGAAACGAAAAGTATATAACGAATGTACAATCCCAGCTATAATGTACGGTTGTGAGACTTGGAAAATGACAAAATCGATGGAAAATCAACTAATCCGTTCTCAAAGAGCAATCGAAAGGTCAGTGTTGGGACTATCTGTAAGAGGCACGAAAAGTTCAACTTCGGTGAGAGAGCAGACTAACGTCAAAGACATTAAAGAAGCTATAAAAGAACAGAAATGGAGGTGGGCAGGTCATGTAGAAAGAATAAGGGATACCAGATGGAGGAAGAGGCTGGCTTACTGGACGGCAGGAGATTGTAAGCGTAGCTGAAAAAGGCCAGACAGGAGATGGAGAGATGAGATAGAGAAGTGTGCAGGCAAAACGTGGGAGAGATTGGCTCAGTCTTGGAAAAGGATGAGGCAGGCCTTTGTTCAGCAGTGGACTTACAATGGCTGATCATGTATATATATATATATATATATATATATATATATATATATATATATATATATATATATGTATATATATGTAAGTGCTTGTAGGCCCTTTGGACCCTCTTGCACTTGCTTTTGTGCAGCGCTCTCGTGCTGCACGCTCGCTTTCTCGTGCTTCTCACTCATTTCCTCACGCCTCGCATGTGCGTTGCAATCATTTCAGGTAATCTGAGTCACGTTTAGGTGCTGTTCTAGTCTAACGTTGTCACTATCGGCCGTCAAGGTGACATCGAAGGGCCCATGATGGTCCGTTTATGTGCTGTTCTAGTCTAAAATTGCTTCTCACTCGTTTCCTCGTGCTTCACGTGTGCTTTGTGATCATTTCAGATAATCCAAGTCACGTTTAGGTGCTGTTCTAGTCTAACGTTGTCACTATCGGCCGTCAAGGCGACATTGATATAAAGCCATCAAAAACTCTATGGTGAACGCAACCCTATTTTCACGCACTCACGCCGCGAGCGGCGTTTTTTGGTCAAACTTTGATCACTCATTAAATATAGCAAACGTTTTTAAATCGTGATGGGACGAAGTTTTTTTCACATCAGCGAAGTTTTTGCGATTTTTTTGCCAATTTTGGTGCGATTCGAATGTGTAGTTTCGGCTCCCCAAAGTACACACACACACACACACACACACACACACACACACACACACACACGGCTACTGCTATAGTATGTTCTATATATATATATATATATATATATATATATATATATATATATATATATATATATATATATATATTATAGATAGACAGATAGATAGATAGATAGATAAATATAGATAGATAGATACATAGATACGGTAGACAGACAGATAGACAGCTAGATAGATAGATGGACAGACAGATAAAACTACTGAACATCCAACATGAAGAGAGGGTAAGTAAGAGTAAAGATAAATATCTGAGAAACTGTACTGATTAAAGCAATAATAAATGCACTTTTTATTAGCAATTTTTCTGGCCATCATTAAATCAGTATATTATGAATATGGATCTCGTTTCTTCCACCTTTTCTGGATGGGAATATTTATGCATGTGGTCAGCCTTTGGTTCTTTCTTCTTGCATAAAATTTTTATAAGGGCATTTACGTGAACCACAAACTTCATCTTCATAATCCTATTTAACCTCATGAAACCGGTGACGTTTTCTTAGCCTTAGCTTGCCATCTTCAGACGGTTTTGTTTGGCCGAAGGGAGGGTATCAAACTGTAGGGGTTGAATACAACCTTAATCAATTCCTTGGAAACTAAAATTGAAGGAAATCGTTGAATAAAAGCATCTGCAGGTATAAAAAAACAAAATGAAATAAGAGTCAGAGTACCGATGGGGTTAAAGAGGTCTAGATTTAGGAATGCTGAGATGCGAGGATAAGTACAGAATAACTGATGACTGACAGTAAACAGAGAGTAATTAATGATGGGAGTCAGGCGAGGAGCATGGAACTGGTGAAGACAATGAAAGGCAATGGTATGGCACATTTTGTGTGTGTGTGTGTGTGTGTGTGTGTGTGTGTGTGTGTGTGTGTGTGTGTGTGTGTGTGTGTGTGTGTGTGTGTGTGTGTGTGGACAGAAGTTGTGACATGCATGATGTATGTGTAAAAATGCACTCTACAGAATATGAAAGTGGTGTAAATCCAAGTGTTTAAACGTGTTATCCACATTTTTATTGCCGGAAACAAACAGCAAAGCTGAGAAGCCCCAGCCCACAGCAGGAGACTAAGAAACCTAAATGCTAGTTGTAAAAGCATGTAATATCGTAGATACTCCCCCAGATGAGGCCTTTAACTATGGCATCTTTAGCCCTAAAACTGGCTTTCCATTACTAAGCAACGGCTTCTCTCTAACCCTCCTCCTCATCTCACCTGAGAAAGGACTGTGATTTTCCTATTCATTGGAATTAGAAAAACATCTTAACAGGTTACAGAGCTGGTATATGCCATATTCAGAATAAAATGAAACGCCGAGAACCCGGGTCCCAATCTGTCGAAGCAAAACGTCGCTTGCTATGCCTCCGCCAAGTCTTGATCACTGTCTCGCCATACAACCCTCAAGACGGGGCTCATTGTGGGTTGAAATGAGACTAAAGAATAAACAAGTCGACCACAGATGACCTTGACCTTTGACACCTTGACCTTGCTGATCTAATTAGTTCATCATCTCTTAATACTGTGTCGCCGACAAAAGTTTATTCGGAATACGTCGAGGGATTTAGGACATATCGCGCCCATACTCATGATCTTAACCTTTGACTCCATGACCTTGCTGACCTAATCAGTTCATTGACCCTCTACACTGCATCACTGACAAAAGTTTGGTCGAAATCCGTCGAGGGGTTCAGGAGATATCGTGCCCACAAGGATAAACTAAGTCGACCCCACATTACCTTGACCTTTGACCCTTTGACCTAGCTGACTTAATCTGTTTATCATTTCCTCATACTGCATCACTGATAAGGCTCTGCTGGAAATCCGCTGATGGATTCGGGAGATATCGTCGCCAGAAAAGTGTTCCAGACGCACGCACGCACCAACGCATGCACGCACCTCAGCACGGACGGAGGGACTAACCAATCACTTAATGCCTCCTTCACCATATGATGGAGGCATAATGAAGAGTCAAGGCCAAGGCTAAGGACTGAGATAACGGACGAAATGTACAAGTAGCAAAAAATTAAATCTGATTATCATAGAAATACGGGTGTTGTCAGGAGCACAAAAGACTGAGATAGAAACTGGTCCAGTGAAAAGTGAGAGAGGAGAAGGGAGTCATTAAAGTTACACAGGTGGCCTTAAGGACACGGATTTAGAGAGTGAAAAGGGGAAAAATAGTAACCGAAAGAGGAGCTATACCCGGAAAAATTCATAAATATCATGTAGGAAATATCGTGACGACAGCAAAAGTTGAAGATGTATCTATATGAGAAAAAATAGATGAGAGGTACAATGAAGAAGAGAGAAGAATTAAAGAACTCTGAGGATAATTAGGGAGAGGAGAAAGAAGAGAAGCTGAAAGAAATAATGTTATGGAAACTGGATGCGCCTCTGGGTCATTTAATACAACGTGAGAAGAATACTGAGACTCCAAGAGTATGAGAGAAAGAAAGCAAAAATTTTTTTGGAAGAACAATGGAAAGCGAGAAAGGAGCGGGGAGGAATGCTGATGGAAAATTAATGAGGAAGATGGCGTGGGTGATGGAGCGGCAGGATGGTTGTGTGGAGGGAGTACAGGCTAGAAGACAGGAAAGCAATTAACCTCAGTGAGCCTGGAGATGTAGTTTTGATTTTGCCTTTCTCTTTCTCCTGACAAGTTTTTCTACTCTCGGATACACGTGTCGAGCTGGATGGGATAGACACAACTGTGTGCCGTTGAAATGGGATTCCCTTCCTAAGCTGAGCAAAATCATCTGGTAACATAAATTATGAACAAAAGAAAAAATAAAAGCTGTCGGCCGGATCCAAGGAGTCAGAGCTGGAGAAAATGGCGACAGAGTGTCAAATTTTGATGTAACGAGAGGTAACTGGAGACTTGGAGAAAAGAGAAAAATGTTGCAGGATCACACGAAGCGGAAGGGATATGGAGCAGTGTGAAGAACAGTGGGAGGTAATGAAAGTGCATAAAAGAAGTGACATCGAGGTAAGGAAACCGAAATGTACAAGAATCTTAGAATATGATACGGAAGGGCAGAGAAAAAATTACGAGGGCTGGAGTTGCTTTAGGTTAAAAACGTTAAGCTGGCAGGCTATGGAATTAAAGAGATTGTGACAGGAGAAAAACTGCGATGTGAGAGGCAAGTTGGGTTAGAACTGAATACCGTTAAGTGAGAAGAGTGGTGTGATATAGGTCAGTGGTGAGAGAGTTGGATGACGTGAAAGAAACATGTGGTATGAGAAGGGGAAGGTGTGACTGAGGTGTGAGTTGTTATTTTGGTGGTGTACTAGAAGCGAACTGCAGTCAGGGGAAGATTATGTGATACAGCTAAGTAATATGAGAGACATGGACACCGTGAGACAGGCTGGAGGTTAAGAGGAGTGATTGGTGTTTACTGTTATATATATACATTTCAGTAGAAACGGTTTTTCTTATGAACAAATTCGTTAAGGAAGAGGTGTTACGAAATCTTCAAAATCACCCCAGAATACAGTCCTGAGAACAGTTTGGCAGGTTGGGACCGCTGAGTTAATCGAGTCGAGCAAAAGGTGGCTAGATCAGTACAACTGAGGAGATCAGTCTGTAATAAACGTACAGTATCATCCTCAGTGGATGCATGTTCAAGGTTTAATTATAAACGTTTGTTCTGATTCAGAGTTTTGTTATACACGGCATATACATATATGCATACACTCATCCGTATATACATACATATTACTGGGGAAGGAAAATTCTTACCTGTATATACAAGAAATTGCTCCAGCATGCTACAGTGAAGATGAGGAGTGCACCAACAATCATCATCATCATCATCATCATCATCATCACCATCATCATCATCATCACCATCACATCATCTTAATGCATAAGTATTAAAAACTGAAACTGTGGTATCCTTACTTGAATTCTCGTATGTTCGCACCCTGTCGTAGGTCCCTCAGTGACATATAGACTCCTTGTTTGGGTGAAACCTAGTTACTCTAGCAGAACACATTTCCGCACGGAGTTCTCGCTCAACATTCCTAAACTCTTCCACACCTACACTACACACAGTTTGCGTGCATCACAGCGTAGCCTATCCAGACCCGCAAAACACCGCTTGGAAGTGTACGGCAGAGTCGCTCGATCATATCAGGCGAGTGCCAGGTGGCCACTACAATTTATTTTCCTTCTGAACCTCAAGGTAGGTGTCCTTTTTGTTAGGTTCAGATAATCAGTATCTTTTAAACAGACTCATTTTTAAGAAAGCAACGAATTTCTGAGGATAAATTGCGTTCTGTTATTGTGATTGCTACCAACAATGTTTTCGATCAGTCTACCAAATATTGACTACACAATGAACAGATTAGATTTTTTTTTTTTTTATGTAGCACAGTACATCATTATCCTTATAGCTAGATCATGGAATCTCTATATATTTATCATCCAGTCATTTTCCCCATCAGGAACGTCATGACCTGGGCCTAGGCTACTCAGCCCTTATATTTAAGGCGAAAGTAACCAGGCTCATTCGTCCCTGATCGGCTTTATGTGAGAAGAAGCCCCAAACAGTCGTCGGATGTATACACTTACAGACTCAATCAAATTGGAACAATTTTATCCACTTAACCAAAGGGCAAGATTTGGTTAAGTAGTTGCCACCCAGTTTCGTAAATGGTTTGCTGGTTTACTGGAAATCATTTAGCTTGTCATTCAGCAAACAGTTTCACATATACAACACAACATCGAGTAAATGGATTACGGGTGCCCCCACCTACAGATCATTACATAACCTCCACTCTACTGTAGTATGGAATCAGCAACCATGTGATATTAGAGTATGTAAACGTCTATCTATCTATTGCCAGACGCCTCAATCCCGTTTGGGGTGGCCACAAACAAATCGCCTCCAAGTCGCCCTGTCCCCCGCCATTTCACTACCCTGCTCCCAACTCACACCCCCCTCTCTCATATACCTCTCCACCCCATCCCTCCATCTCATCCTCGGTCTCCCCCTCCCTCTTCCACCCTCCACCTCACTCACATACACTCTCTTCGTCAGTCTTTCACCCTCCATCCTCTCCACATGGCCAAACCACCTCAGTGTGTTCCTCACAACGCTTCCTATCACATCCACATCAACACCACAACGTATCGTAGCTATATTATGGTTTCCAACAACACATCACTGTCTGCCAGTGACCACATATCCTCCTACCTCTCTTCTGCCACCACGTCCAGTTCATGAGTTCATGTTGTTGGTAACAAGTTCTGTCTCGCAAACTGTGGTGTTTCATGCATAGCCTCCTTCTCTAAATAAATTGGTGCTCTTTGTAAAACGTTATAAGAATCTATGTGTCAAATTTCCTTCTATTTTTACTTGACTCTCATCCGCTATAACTCTGACTCATCACAGTCTTCTTTTCAGATACTTTTTCCTCCCGTTGCTTTTCTTCAAGTCGTCTTCATTAATATTTCTCCTACATCAACCACTTCCTTCACCCCATTCTCCTCCTCTTTATAACTCATATTTCAGTTTATATCATCCTGTCTACTCTCTTTCTTGCAGCTACCATCTTTTCTCTCCTCTTCGCTCCCGGCGCCCCATCAGGGGGGCGGTACGATGCATTTAGCGATAAGGAATAGCGTTCTTAGCGTCAAGCTTGATGGTTATTTGAACTACACAGCACCTATATGCCAGCCTCGCTCCC
>NC_136976.1:24439779-24507279 GCF_032717465.1 Coenobita brevimanus
AAGCACTTTGCTACAAGGGTGGTTCCACTCTCGCTTAACTATATTCTGGTAAAGTGTTCACGTCATTTATAAAAGTGTGTGTGTCTTCCAACTAAAACCCTGTGCAGTAATACAGAGGGTCTCACTTTGCGACAGTGTTGGTCCCATTCTTCCTCCTCCTCAGCTAAACGCTGGTAAAGTGTTCGCGCCATCTGGGTACAACATTTTACAGCTGTATTCGCGTTTCTTACTAAAACAACTGCTTTCGATGGTGAAGTGGAACAGGTTTTCTCCTTGGCTGCCGGAAGTTTCTTTGATCTGAAATAAAGCGCTCGTGCTGAGCTGGAATGAAATACAAAATACTTCACTCTCATCCAGAATGTCACCTGTGATAGTTTTCTGCATTTATGGTGTCTTGGGTTTCCTTGCACCTATAGTATAATTGTCTCCTGGTAACTGATGCAAAAAGAAAAAAAAAAACGTAATGCGCTGTCAAAGTGTTAACGTAGTGGTAGCGTAGCCTGGGCCCGGAAGTGCGGGGTAAGAGTGGTGCAGTTCAATTACGCCGTTTTATGGCTGCAAGACCAGCCCGACACCAGGGGCTATAAAATGTTAATGGCACGTTTATTGCCACTCAAGAAAAGGGGATGGTGCAGTGATGGGTGAGTCATGGATGGATGTCTTTTCAGCCATACAAGAAAGTTAGTGATTATGGAAACAAGGTTGTCTCATCACGTATGGTGAGAAGAGTAAGGATGATATCATGTCAGGTGGAAGTGAACACTGAGAAAATATATTAGAACACTTTACAATATCTTGACAGACCATAAATACCAGGTATTTAGGTCGCTCTAAAGAGATGAAGCACTCAAAACATATAGCTAAGATAACAATTATTATCACTTAAGCATTGGAAGGTCCCACGATAAAGCTTAAAAAGAAAAAAAATCACCACTTTCCTGAACCGTGTTTTCAAAGTTGGCGCAATATAATTCACATTAAACACTCTCTCCACGTCAAGCGTGAGCACATAGAAGTTACAAAGCTAGGTAATGCACGAGACTTGGTTCCAAATTTATTTTAATATTTCGCCAAAACGTTAATGTGGTAACATGAGGAATATATAACGTCTGTAGAGAGCTTCAGAGTACCTCGACATTGGTAACGGGAATGTAGATCTGGATCGGGATACACAAACGTACTTACAATCAATTCCCTGTCGGAACTCAGGTTTTGATATGCAAAAGGGACAAGAAGACTGTAGAATCTTCCTCTTTGTCTGGCTTTGACTTCATAAATAAATCTTAAGTTACGACACGAAAATAACGGCGTTATAACTACTTTCCGCAGGGAGATCATGGAAAGGAATTCAAAATCTTCCCCATCTAGTTCTTCTTGTAAAACATTTAAATTACGATAGGGGGTCGACCGTAAATATGTATGAGAATCCCACCCCTGGATAACGTTTACTATACAGTGCGGCATCACACAACACCAATGTGTATAATTTACGACAATTTAAACGATAATCTAATAGTACAGGAAATTTATTTTTTCATTTCATTAGAAGGCCACTGTCAATATTATGTGGGTCTTCTGAGTTGTCTATTTTGTCACCCACACAATGAGGGGCCTGCTTGATCCCCCCCCCCCTTCCAACCTCTTCCCACCCTCCTGCCACCCTGCCCTACTTCTCCTTACCTTGCTCTGCCATGCCTTTCTGTTCTGTTTTCTTGTCTTACCACCTTTCCCTGCTGCTCTTTATGTAATTTTTGCTGCCCATGTTGTCACTTCTGCTTTTTTACTCTCGTTCATGCTGCTCTTCTTTTCACTCCTCCCTCTGCTGATATTTTAGTTGCTGTAGTTCCTGCTATTGCTGATTTTGTCATTCCAGCTGATGTTGCCGTCATTCCTGCTCTTACTGTTGTCAGTGCTAATGCTGTTGTTCTCATTAAGGTCATTGTTCTTGTCTGTCTTGCTGTTGTTGGTATCATTCCTGCTGTTGTTATTGTCAATCCTGGTCCTGTTGTTGTCATTCCTGTTCTTGCTGCTATCCATCCTGCTACTATCAATATCATTCCTCCAGCTTTAGTTATTACACTTGGTCTTGCTGTTATCAATCTTGCTACAGTTATTATTCTTCCTGCGGCTGTGATTGTCATTCCTGTTCTTGTTGTTCCCAATCTTGCTGTTCTTAGTATAATTCCTGTTGCTGTTGTTGTCATTCCTGCTGCTGCTTCACTTTGCCCCTCTCAATTATACGATTCATTCCCTCCATTTTGTCCTATTCTCTTTTAACTAATTGTTCCACCACCACCCCCACACACTCATTTCTCTTCCGCGGCATTTGCACCACTCCTCTACCCAGTTCTGCCAACATTAGCACACAGCCAATCATGTCTACTCCCTTCCTGTTGCTCGCACTTTTCAACTGTCCAGTTAATCTCTGCCCTGCCTCTACCAATACATCTCTTCCCCGAGTCTCCCAGTTTACCTCTGCCCTGACTCTCCCAATTTATCTCTGCCCTGACTCACCCAGTTCATCTCTGTCTTGACTCTCCCAATTCATCTTTGCCTCGCCTATACCAGTTCATCTCTATTGTAACTCTCCCATTTCATCTCTGCCATACCTCTACCAGTTCATTTTTGTCCTGTCTCTCCCAATTCATCTCTGCCCTATCTCTCCTAATTAATCTCTGCCCTGACTCTCCCAGTTCATCTTTGTTCCTCTGCCAATTCATCTCTGCCCTGATTCTCTACCAATTAATCTCTGCCCTGATTCTCTACCAATTCATCTCTGCCCTGACTCACCCAGTTCATCTCTGCCCTGACTCATCCAATTCATCTCAGACCTGACTCTTCCAATTCATCTTTGCCTTGCCTCTACCAATTCATCTCTAACCTAACTCTCCCATTTCATCTCTGCCATACTTCTACCAGTTCATCTCTGCCTTGCCTCTCCCAGTTCATCTGTGCCATGCCTCTAGCAATTCATCACCTCCCTGATTCTCCCATTTCATCTCTGCCCTACACTTCTCCCTATTCCTCTGCCCTGACTCCACCAATTCGTCCCTGCCATGCCTTTCCCAGTCCATATCTACCCTTCACTTCTCCCAATATATCTCCGCCCTGACCCTCCCAAATCATCTATGCTCTGACTATCCAAATTCATCTCTCCCTTCATATACTAATGCATCTCTGCCCTGACTCTCCCAGTTTATTTCTGCTTGCTTCTGCCAGTTAATTTTTGTCTTGCCTCTCCCATTACATCCCTGCCATACACTTCTCTTAATTCATCTCTGCCCTACCTTTCCAAGTTCAACTCTGTCCTACGTATTCATCTCTGCCCTGCCTCTACCAATACATCTCTGCCATGACTCTTCCTATCGTATTTTATTTAGTCCATTTCCTTTCTCTTAAATCCCAAACTCCAGCGCCTTTACTTACTTTCACGCTGCTGTGTTGCCGCTAATTGTTCCCCTCCATCCTAACTCTTTTTTTAATTTGCTACACAGATTTATAGTTTTCTTCATTTTTTCTCCTTTTATTCGATAATTTGGTACAATGCTTACACACTGGCTTGCACACGCTGACCGTCTCTCTCTCTCTCTCTCTCTCTCTCTCTCTCTCTCTCCCCTTCCACAGCTATATCCACCTTAATGACAGTCTTTCTGTATCTACCGGAATGAAAATCTAATTTCCTCACCTGGATCACCTGTGTGGTCAACCCTGTGAGTCATCTCATTCCTTTCATGTACTCTAGTCAGTTACACTAAGTTGAAATATATTCTAATAAGTAATATTTCATCTCCTTTACATACTTGTATCATTGTAAATCCAGCACCTCAGTCGCTTTTCCCTTGTCTTGTGTTCAGTGTGCTCTGTCGTACTGTACACACACACATACACACACACACACACACACACACACACATATATATATATATATATATATATATATATATATATATATATATATATATATATAAATATATATTTGAATTTATATATATATAGATAGATAGATATATATAGATAGATAGATAGATTTATAGATATATATATATAGATATATATATATATAGATATATAGAGATAGATAGATAGATATATATAGATATAGATATATATAGATATAGATATATATATATATATATATATATATATATAGATAGATAGATAGATAGATACATACATACATACATACATACATATAGATGTATATAATAGAAGGGATGTTTGGTGTTGTCAGAGTAAAACCTTATGATCGTGAACACCGGCATTGCCTGGGACTTTGGATGGCCACTCACCTTGTAAGAGGTGTGGAGGCTACAGGGAAGGGGAGGATGTGAGGGCGACAAGGACGGGGAGGGTGTCGAGACGGGAGGGATGGGGAGAATGTGGGAGCTGCAAGGATGATGTGAATGTGTGAGCTGCAGGGATGGAGAAGATATGGGGTCAGCAGGGGTGGGGAGGATGTGGAGGCTGCTGGGGGGTGGAAGAGTGTGACGGCAGCTTTTGTGGGAAGGGTGAGAGAGCAAGAGGGCTAGAATGATATACAAGAGACGCTGACAGAAGCAAGAGAAAAAAATATACTGAAAGGGTGTTGTGAAATCGAAACAAGTCAAGGAATAAGGCGCTGAAAATTGTAAAAGCTGTAAAATGAAATAGACTGAGGTGTATAAATGAGAGGACGGTTTCACTAAACGGAAAGTAGGTAAGACATACAGAAGCAAGGAAGGAACGGAATGTGTGTTGTTGCAATCTGATGGCAAGCGAGTGAATATTAACATAAAATGAAAGTGAAGATAATAATTTACTAGCTTAAAAAGAAAGTGATATAAAAAGAAAATGAATGTGACGATAAGAATTTGGGAGCTTAAGAAGAAAGTGAAATTAACAGAAATGAGAGTGAAGATAAAAATCTTAGAGCTTAAGGAGAAAGTGTGTAAAGCGAGATGGTAATTGGTTGTGAGGGTGGCAATGACCTCGGCAGGAGCCGCAGTGGCGAGATGTAAGTGTTGGGGTGCCGGGAAAACATTTAAAGGAAGGATCAGAGTGTGTTCACCCACAGGAAATTGAATTTGGTACCAAAGCGGTGGAGATCAGACGACTCGAGACCCAGGAGGCTGGGTGGGATGGGGTGGCGAGTGAAGCAGAGGGATGGAAAGGACAAGTTATAGAGGCAAGTTGATAAAGACGAAGCAGAGGAATGCGGGCTACTACACATAGTAGGAGGAAACATAGACATAAAAACAGGATAATGTAGAAGGAACTCTCCATTCCATGTCTGTCTGCTTTCGGCAGACAGACATGGAATTACGGGCTTGCACTTGTGTTTCTCACTACGAAAAGAGGACCATTTTAGAAATTAGAAAACAAGTAACACGGAACAGGATACAAACTTTACTTTAACTAAAGGAGGACACACCACAGAAATATAAATGTACCGCTACCAAATTTCGTGAAATTCAAAGATCAGATAATAAAGGCGTAGACAGATGATCGTGAGTACGTGATACTGGATCTAAAGTTTTTTTGTAATGTAGGCTACATACAGTTGTATACGAGGAGTTGTACCAGTGGAGAGGGAAAAAGCCGTTCCTGTTGCCCTGTACAAAAGTTACTTTATTTCTTAATGCAGAGTAGAAAGACTCAAGTTTGAAAGCCTGCATATTCCCTCTAGATGAAACTGGAGAAAAAGAAAGGAAACCAAATTCAAGAATCGTTCGTTTCGAGATACATGGAGACACTGGATTTGAAAGATTAGAAATTACAGGTAGTGGGAAGACAGACCGCGATGACTGACTGAGAGTACTGGTTGACATTTGTGTTTGTGAGTTGGACAGGAAATGGACGATGATGTGTAGCTGGATAGGTGCTGCGTTTCCATCTTCATGGAAAAGGTATGGTGGTAATGAATTACCCTCGCTTCGCTTTAGGTAGACGTATAATTGCCATCTCTCGGTCTTGAATGCTATATTTTGGCGGGAGATTAACACCAGAATATAGTAATAGTAACGAAAAAGTGCACTGGCAAGGGTGCAAGGCCGTAGTAGTGTCTTATTCTGCCATTAAGCTAAGGGTAATTGAGTGCAAATGGGCGAAAATTTCCTCCATGTTAGGGTGAATGAACTGCAGAATGCCACTTGCAAATGGATTAAAACTTACACCAAGTTAGAGTGAATGATATATACAATGCGTCCACCATTTGTTCGCTAGATCACTAAAGGAACACCCATTTAACAAGAAAATAAAACTCCTTTCTCACATTCTGCTCAAATGTTGGATTTACAGTGATAATTACGGGCGTAAAAGCACTTGTGTTTCTTATTATTTTGATTCACCGGGAAATTTACTACAGCTGCACTTCACCGGGTGGCGGGTTTTAAGAGTTTGTTCATTAGTGCAGGACATGTAGTGCACCTGAGAAAATGAGAAAGCTGTGGCGCTGAATATTAACTATGTGGAAATCATTAGTATAGATATTATAATAAATATTGTTCACGTACAACAAACAACTTATCCGCTCTGTCGGCCACTTTGCAAAATGAAATACAGCCGGTCGGTCAGACAGTGAGCCACTGGACATGCCAGTTATCCAGATGACCACCTGTCCTACCTGTCTGCCAGTCAGTCAGTTACATAAGAGTTAATGAACAGCTCAGCACTGCGCCTGGTGGTCAACCGCTCATCCATGAAGTAATTCCGTCACCACCAATTCACCAAATCATTCGATTAGAATTCCAATCAATCATTCAGCGTAACTCACAGGTATTTTAACTTCAGTCAGTCAGCCACTCATCCTACCAGCTGCACACGCAGTTATCAAATCATTCACTCGGGACATCATTCACTTAAGAATTTTCATGCCAGACAACCAGTCCTATCCGTACTTGCTTGAGAACTTTTACATGGCACAATACGTAGGTTATGCTGCATGTTAGAGTAGTAATTTATTGCCCTAAATATGCCTGCTTACAATATATAGGTATTCCACTTCGAAGTATTGAAGCAAAAATCGTCTTAGTCCTCATTACTAGTTTGGTGGATGTAAACATGTCGGCCTGGAATGCTGCCATGCACCCAGTATGAGAGCATATCTCTGCCAAATCTGCTTACGGTGAAGACTATTCGCTCTGAACTGGACGGCGGCGAGCTGACTTAGGAGAAAGCATGGCGGAAACACTAGCAAGACGTGGGGAACTATGTTAAAGCTTTCGAAAACCGAGAGCATACAATGACAACTATTGCGTAAACGAGGAAAAAAATAATGTAATTTGTTTCTAAATTCCCTGAGTGATATTAACTGTCTAGCATTTGCAAAAATAACGTGCAAAGTACGATCCTGAGCTTCAGTATAAGGCAGTATTTACCATGCATAGTAAATCCGGGTCATCAAAGATAATATATACCGTGCATAGTAAATCCGGATCATCAAAGATCCTAAGAACAAAGCCAAGGCCCAGGGAAGACCCAGAATAACCACGAATCTGCCATTCCCTGTCTTCTGTAAGCGACCGTCTGAAAATGGCCGAGCAGAGATTTTTTTTTTCTTGGGGGGGGGGGGCACAAGCAAGACAAGGAAAACCAACACAGTTACAAACACAGAAGTCCGTGTTTTAACTCCTCTGGTTTTGAGGATGACAACTCTACCGACTCCTTTTGTGTCTGGGACAGCGACACCTCCAGCGCAGGATTCTCGTCGGCGAAGAAGGTTCCCTAGCACCTCGTCGTCGTACATTACACACAATCATATCTTTGTTATATTCCTGTAGTATCAACGTAAAATGGAAGACAAAAATATATTACGTATGATATGAACAGATCGAAAAAATGTGCTAAAAAGCCTCCTAAGACAACTTGAATACTTTACTTATTTTACTCTAACCTGGTCTAAAATTACCATCTCTCCATCTTGAATGCTGAATAGTAATGGTCGATTAACTCTGGAATATGGTACTAATCACAAAGAAGTGCCATCCAATGGATGTAGAGTCCTATCATTATCATTTTATGCAACTCATCTTCATGAAACAAGCTGGAAAAGGACGAACAACTGGGCCAGGTTAAGATTTAAAAAAAAGTGTATGGTCGCAGAACAGTGCCAAAAATGTGTAGTCTTTCCGCTAGGGTCCTGTTTACTCTTTTAGCAAAAACCTCGCCTAGCGCATACAGTCGATCGCTGATGCACTGGTGAGGAAGACCGGAGACATTGTAGGGAAGGAGGGGAAGTGGAAGTCACAGAATCTCACCTCCTCAAGTCTTAATCCTGTATTGGTTACTTGCCTAATGACCCAAGGCAAAGTCGATAGGCATAAGTCTGTTTTGTGACTAAAATGGGGGCAGTCAGACTTCCTGGGGTGGAAGCACCTTTATTCAATATAATCCGAAGGTCTGATTCATCTGAGAGTCAGCACTTATCGAGCAGTCCATTGGATACCCAAAAGCAGGACTGACATAAAATGATGTGAATAGGACGTGATGCATAGCGAAGATATTCCAGAATTTGAAGCGGCTAACCTGATGTCTTGGAATGACCTATATGGACCTACACTGACTTGAATGAACCAGATTGAAGTAAGTGAGTCGAGTCTGTGGTGAAAAAAGTGAATGATTATTATCTAACTTTAGTGGGTCTAACTGAACATAAATGGTTCGTAGCTGACCTTAATTGGCACTAAGTGACCTGACTAGCTCTGAACTTTTTAATGTAGCAGCACATTAAGTGATTTTATTTAACGTTTGGAATAATGAGCTCCTAGTGAATTTACTTACAATAACCATTTGCCGCTTTGACAGTTGCTCTTTTGCGATTATACCGCCGTACAATTATGTCGGCTGACAGGGATGCCAGCCGACGCGGGGACGCGACCAACAGATACCCTGCTTTAAATCTGTAACTGCTTCCCAGTGTACCGGACTATTTGAAGAACTGTACCATCTGATGAAACAGCTAAACACAGGACTGAATAAACTATATATATATATATATATATATATATATATATATATATATATGTGTGTGTGTGTGTGTGTGTGTGTGTGTGTGTGTGTGTGTGTGTGTGTGTGTGTGTGCGTGCAAGAAACAGCAACATATGATTTTTCAACGTTATACACGAAGATCGAAACGAGGATATAAAAAGGAAGTTGGAATGGACAGTGAGAGTTGCATTTAAAGGAATGAGTAAGACTTTGATCACAGTAGGTGAACACGAAGGATACTGGGTAAATAAAAGAGATGGCAAAAACTTAATGTTCTCAGAGGATCAGATAATAGATATGACAAATTACCTGATAGAAAATTGCATTTTTACTAGTGGAAATATGGTTATCAAACAGTGCACAGGAATACCCATGGGAACAGACCCAGCCCCATTCATGGCAAATCTATACTGATATAGTTATGAATTCAAGTGGATGGAACGAATGTCAAAAGTTCAATATTCAGTAGCGAAGAAGTTTAACAAAACTAGACGATTCATTGATGCCCTAATATCCTTAAACAATGATGGAGAAATGAATGCAAGGACAAATATATCCGGAAACACTAGTATTAAATAAAGAAAACACCGACCACTGCCAAGCAAGCTTTTTGGAAATATCAAAATAGAAAACAAAGTTATATCAACAAAACTCTATGATAAAAGAGATGATTATAAATTTGAAATTGTATCATACTCAAATTTGTCGGTAAACACACCGGTACCTAGAGTTCCAGCGTATGGTGTATACATGTCTCAATTGCTACGGGTCGCAAAGGCAAGTACAAATTTGGAAAACCTTACTACAAGAATCCAACAGGTCGCAAGAAAATTCCTGTCAAAGATTTTTCAGAACAGAATTAAATAAGACATTAAAGAAAACGTATCATCGTCACTATAACTCCTTCAAACACCTGAAATGAGAAATAAATAGTCTTACAAGAGAAATTTTTTATTCTGCTACGGATACAATAGTAGCCCAGGGCCGTCGACGGGCAGAGAGTGCTCACGGGATCCCCCCCTGGCTCGTTGCAGATTAAGAACGACAACAACAAAAGCCAATTATGCCTACCACTTTGGACTCAACTGGATGCTGCTCAATCGACCATAACAACAACAAACTATTCCTCTCAGTTACAACGACCAGCTACACCTACCAATTGAGACTCAACTGGATGCGACTTAATCAATGATGACAGCAACAAACCATTACTACCAAACTGAACTCCACTGGAAATGGCATCTTTGTCCTATCTTTTCATGCGTGTGTGTGTGTGTCCAAGTCTGATCGTCTGGTCACAAACTAGATAGCCCGTTCTCTAAGAATGAGCAATCCTACATGTCACCTTTTCATGTCATCACTTCAACGCTAATACCCATCATCCATACTGAATAAATGATAGACCTGACTCATTCAGGACTGAGGTAGTGGTATAATTGGAGATGATTTTATGACACGTCGGTGGGTCTTGTGAAGATTGGGAAAGTTTGCTTTAAGGAAATTGAAATAATCAAACTATTGCCTGCCCAAGTTGTAATATACTTTGCGTCCTTTCGCACAGCAGCCGACTTCTCTTGCCAACCTAACACCACCGTCCCACATTAGGATATTTTTGATATGGAGAGAGGCGACGTGTACATAACTCGCGATCACTCCGTCGCCTGAACCCACAAATCAGTCTTATGAACACACATGTGTCATAAAGACTTTGTAGTTACTTGTAGAGAAGTATATTTTAGACTTGTGGTCGAGCGGCTTTTATATCTTGTAGTAGTTTCCCCACCAGATGTCATGTAGTGACGGGAGAGGTAAAGAATAGTATGGGACTATTTTTATTTGTCTTGGAAATATTAAACAGGTATAAGAGTATAAGTCCCGGGTAGCTACCTTCCTGTCTCGCTATCTCTCTCTCTTTCTGTTCTAAGGCTAATCTCCGTCTCGACCTCTCTCTAGGGTCGCTTGTCTCCTTCTGTCTAGCCTGTTCGGTGGCTAATCTCCGTCTGAGCTCTCTTTCCTAAATTCTGGTATAGCAGGGTGGACTAGATCTTTGTTCACGAAAGGACAGCTGACAGCTAAATGCATCATCTACTTAATGTCAGCTGTCGTCAGCTTTCCTCAGTGTTAAGAGTGTGTAAGCATGCTTAGCACTGCTCGATTCTCGCAGACACAACACCTTCTCATCATTTGACTTCCTGCTTCTATCTGTCTCTCTATCTATCTATTTATCTATCTATCTATTATGATTTGCAATTATAATATGGAGACCTACCACATTGCTCGGCCGCGCAAAAATGGCGTACCATCGACATTTAATAGTTATAATATATTAATACATACTACATACACATTATAATGAACTTATAAGTTAATTAAGTGAAATATATAATATTGTAAAGTAAATTGTATGAATATTGTATACATATATTATTCATAGTAAATAGTGATTATTCAGTAATATTATGCATATAATTGTGCAAAGGTAATACTGCTAGGTTATACATTACATAGAGTTATCACTTTAGTAATGTCTAATATTTCACCTAACTTGTATGATGATACTGGTAATACAGAATTGTGCTATAATTGTGTGACTTATAATATTGTACTAACATTGTGGTACTACATAATTGTAACATTTTATGAATTGTTACCAAATATTGTGTTAATGCATAATTGTGTTGGCCTTATAATTATAGTTCCATAAAAGTTACATCTTGTTAATGCAACTGTTTTGTCGTTACATAATTGTTACATATCGTTTGTAGGTACATAATTGTTGTTAAAGTTACATAAAAGTTACATCTTGTTAATGCAACTGTTACATAATTGGCAAAGTGTAACATAATGCAATCGTTTGTCGTTACATAATTGTTACATATCGTTTGTAGGTACATAATTGTAGTTAAAGTTACATAAAAGTTACATCTTGTTAATGCAACTGTTACATAATTGGCAAAGTGTAACATAATGCAATCGTTTGTCGTTACATAATTGTTACATATCGTTTGTAGGTACATAATTGTAGTTAGTGTAACATAATGCAATCGTTTGTCGTTACACAATTGTTACCTATCGTTTGTAGTTACATAATTGTAGTTAAAGTTACATAAAAGTTACATCTTGTTAATGCAACTGTCACATAAATTGGTACATATTGTTTGTAGTTACATAATTATAATATGGAGTAACATAATTGTAATAACTGCAGTCCTAACATATGCTGCGGTCGATGATAGTGATGATGTGTCATGCCACTTGTTTGTGGAGACAATTTGCTTTTTTGTTTGTAGTTTATGTGGTATTTTGGCATATGTAGTAACACTTACACTTATTTTCATTTGTTTGTTATGTGATCTTACTCTATTTCTCTTTTTTCTTTCTTACTTTTCTTTATTTCTTTCTTTTCTTCTTTTTTTTTTTTTTTTTTTTTTTTTTTTTTGTATGTATTGATTTTCTATAGTTTGTTTCTCTTTTTGCTTGTGTACGCTTTTTCCATGTTGTTCATGGTTACATAATTGCTGACTAATTTTCTTGGGATACTTTTTTAAAGTTTAGTTTATATTGCACAGATACTACTGAAAATGATATTATGTAGTCCCATATTTTGTTATTTTATATAAAAAAAAATATATATATACACTATATACAGTATTAACTATATACACTGATTTGTTGTTCACCTGTACCTATCGTGGGTAATAAGTGTGTCAGCACTGTGTGGAAATCATTGTCTTCACGATTGTGTTGAAGATGTTCACTCTTGCTAACGGCATTTGTGTTGGCCATTTTTTTTTTTTTTCTCTAGTTTACCTTGTAACTTAATTTATATGTTTCCACTAGGTAGCTTTAATTAATAAATGTTTAATACAGTTCTTTTAATTGCTCACTGAGTAACTGTGATGGTATATCTTCTTTATTACTTTGTAGATATAATAATGTATAGTTGTATGTATGAAACACGTATTTTACGTAGGTATAAATGGTAACACTCGTTGGCAGTAAATAAATGTTATAATAAATGAATGAATATATACAGTGTAGAATATTTATTGTTGGTGATTATTTAGTGATTGAGTTATGCAGATAACTGAAGTAAGTATGTGTATTTAAGCTGTAACTATACAGCACGTTTTATATGTTTGTGCAGAAGCTTATTGTCTATCACTGTGTATTGTATAAATGAAGTAACTATGTAACTCACTAATTTTACCGTGGTGGGAATGGTGTGAGTGGTGGTGCAGGTGGTGTGTTGACTGACGTGGCGTCTGTTCAGCAAGCACGCATGATGACCTCAACTTCCCACACTGGTAGCTGTGGTGAGTGAATGAGTAGCGATGAGTAACTTGAGTGAAGATGAGTTGTGAGTCGTGTCTCACTCTTCGTTTGTTTGTTCCCTTTATTCTATGTGGAAGTTTTCTCGGTCCTTTCTCTAGTGATTTATTCGTTGTGGGATGAAGACTGCCGCTACTTGTAGGTGCGTGTAGAAGATTATACAGACGACGTAGAGTTGTTAATTGTAGTTGATTGTAGATGGCTGTAGTTGATTGTAGATGGCTGTAGACTTTGTAGAACTGAAGCTAATCTTGTAGTCTCGGTTGCTTTTGTAGAAATTTGCTTTTAATTCGGAGACGATGTCCGCAGATTTGCTGATTTGTCGTTAAGCTACTTGCAAGGCGTCGAGTGATCTCTTGACCTCTGCATCAGCGTAAAGATCTGGGAGACGGAGGGGGATGGAGAGAAGCGTCAGGAGCCGGTTATGTTGTTGGTTGAGAGAGATATTCTTGTTTTCAATCTTGATATTTTGTAGGAATTTAATGTTGATTCGTAGACGAGGTTCGTATACGTTCGCTGCTACCAAATGTCATAAAGACTTTGTATCATAAAGCAGCGACTTTGTATTTGCTTGTAGAGGCGTATATTTTAGACTTGTGGTCGAGCGGCTTTTATATCTTGTAGTAGTTTCCCCACCAGATGTCATGTAGTGACGGGAGAGGTAAAGAATAGTATGGGACTATTTTTATTTGTCTTGGAAATATTAAACAGGTATAATAGTATAAGTCCGGGGTAGCTACCTCCCTGTCTCGCTATCTCTCTCTCTCTCTGTTCTAAGGCTAATCTCCGTCTCGACCTCTCTCTAGGGTCGCTTGTCTCCTTCTGTCTAGCCTGTTCGGTGGCTAATCTCCGTCTGAGCTCTCTTTCCTAAATTCTGGTATAGCAGGGGTGGACTAGATCTTTGTTCACGAGAGGACTGCTGACAGCTAACTGCATCATCTCCTTACTGGCCGCTGTCGTCAGCTTTCCTCAGTGTTAAGAGTGTGTAAGCATGCTTAGCACTGCTCGATTCTCGCAGACACAACACCTTCTCATCATTTGACTTCCTGCTTCTATCTGTCTCTCTATCTATCTATTTATCTATCTATCTATTATGATTTGCAATTATAATATGGAGACCTACCACACATGAACACAATTATGAAGAAGTTCATGAATCATTATCAGACAGCTAGACTAATCGTGGCCACACATTCGGCCCTATTTCAGCTCTGGTTTCGACTTCCCTCGATCCAAGGGGTAAAAAAAAATTAGCGATCGCAATAGTATCAGCATAAGGTGATAAGATGAGAAATCGTAAATAATGAAGAAATTTTCAGGAATAATACCGGTATTACAGTAAAGGTTTGCTGCCTTGTATCTATTTGTAAAAGAAAATAAGTGAGATTTGAGCCAGGCACTTTGCTGCCTTGACCTCCTCTAATTTCATCCACTCTCGCAAAACCTGCAAAACTTCTTAATCGGGAGAGAGCAGCCCGGCCGCTGCTTCTGCTAAGGCTCCGCTGACACCTTGCTCGGGAAAGTAAAAGAAATGTGTACACAAATGAAATATATATATATATATATATATATATATATATATATATATATATATATATATATATATATATATATATATATATATATAGTTAGTTAGTTAGTTAGTTAGATAGACAGATAGACAGATAGATGTAGACAGACAGACAGAAAGAGATGGATATGGCTTAGACACACACACACACACACACACACACACACACACACACACACACACACATATTTTGATCATATTGTACCATTTCCTTTTCCCCCTTAGCCTAATCCGCGTTCATGTAAGTCTTGTTCTAGTCATTTTTACCCGTCCCCGTCCCGGAGGGCCTTGGGGACGAGTACTGTTTTCACTCGGTTTGTCTGTTTGTCTGTCTGTCTGTTAACAACTTTACGCGAAAGCTACTACAGGTGCAACATTGACTAAAATTACAGGGATGATGGGCTATGACTCTCTGATCACCTGATTAAATTTTCGGCCAAATTGGGCCAAGGCCCAGGCTGTAGCCCCCCCAACCCCCAATATATATATATATATATATATATATACATAAAATAATACAAAAAAATCATTATTTTTTTTTTGTCACAACTTTCAAATTCATCATATCGATATGAAACCAAAACCGAAAGGTACATCTTTCAGATCTACATCATATAGGCTAACATGCCTCATTACATCAGGGGGTCATCCCCCAGTTGGCGGTAGCCGGGAATGTGGCAGGTGGGTCGGGCCTAAAATTTTAAATGGGCATAAAATCATTAATTTTCACCTGATTTACCCCAAATTTCATATGTGGCATCTTTGACTAAATAGCCTGTTGTGTTTATACGTTAGCCCTAAAATGACTGCCAGGGACGGGTTTGCTGTG
The DNA here is from genome assembly GCF_032717465.1 of Coenobita brevimanus. Lineage (NCBI taxonomy): Eukaryota > Metazoa > Arthropoda > Malacostraca > Decapoda > Coenobitidae > Coenobita > Coenobita brevimanus. The sequence goes on from NC_136976.1 coordinate 24,455,475, forward strand.
CCTTGGCACCGCTTCTTGTTGTTTTTTTTTCGTACTAGGATTTTCTTCATGTTTATTGTTCCATTCATTGCTTCATTAACTACTTTTATTTCTGTCCTATCTCCTCATCTTTGATCATTTATTTATTTATTTATTTTTTCATTCTCTGAGAAGGACTGAACATGGCTATTAAGCACAACTTTTTTATTGGTTTTATTCATCTTTACGCTTGCTTTGAAATTTTCCCTTATTCCGTTGGGTAATTGATTAAATTTTTCACTATTCACAAAATGAACTATGCGGCCTCCAAATCTAAAACTGTCCAGTTGATCATCACTGGCTTTAATTTCCTCTGGCTTTTAGTTGAAATATTTGGAAATGTCCCCTGGGTTTGAAGTAAATAAATTCGAAGATATTATCTCATTATTTGACATTTGTCTGTCTTGTAACCTTGATAGATACATGGATTTTTTTTTTTTTTCCCCAGAAGTGGTGGCTCCAGAAACCCATCATTAAGTTTGTATTACATGTGCAGTTTCGGCTGGATGAGTTGTTCTTTCGTAATCGGCAAGTGCATTGAAGGGAGGTATGTTAATTTTTTTTTTTTTTTTGGTAGCATTTAAAAAGTACATTACCGTCTGCTGTTCAATAGCAGTTACAAAATCATACTTTTGGGGAGGAATTTTTATCTACTGAGGGATGATGAAAGACTGAGCAACTCGTATGTATGACTGAATATTGAGGGGCATTCTTGAAGAAGAATTTTGACTTTTTTTTTTCTTCTCAATAAGTAACTATGTGGATATGATTCTTCCTTCTTAACTACGACTAGATATACGTCCTGGCAGCTGGCAGTACAATCTGGGAAGCTGCGAAAAGGCGTGACAGCATTACACTGGATAAAGAACAGAAGATCGGAAAAGAGAACAAAAGTGATAAGAAAATGAAATAATTAGTGAGGGAGCTGAAGCATTTACAAAAGAACGATCTTAAATCATTTTTGTATACCGAACAACTTCTAACATTTCCGTGTACTTTAATTCCTAAGCCGTATACTATTTTAGCAGTTTGTTCTCTCCGTCAAGGAGAGTATATTTTCACTTTTTTTGTTGTTGTTACTTCGTTTGTCTGTTACCAGGATTACTCAAAAATTAAAAGAGAGATTTGGACCAAATTAGTTAGGTAGATAGCCCATGTCCCAGGGAACAATCGATTAGCTTTTGGGACCGATCTGAATCGTATTACAGATTCTGGATCTGGATAACTTTTTTTTTTGTGTGTGTGAAACCCTAATCAGTGATGAGAAAACCTAACTCATTATGAAGAGTCATTTGGAAACTACCTTGCCTTCTTTGGAGAGATGCACTCCACTGGGTGCTCCACTACTGGATAGGACTTCATCCAAATGTGAAAGCTGTTTAAACATTCTTACGTCCATTGCTGAAGGCCCACCCGTTCGGAGAAGCACATCGTTGTTTGTTGTGGCTCAGGTCAGTGATTAACTTGTCTGCAAAGTTCATTTTTTAGTAAAACAATTGCATATTCCGATTTTGGCAGAGAGAGAGAGAGAGAGAGGAGACGGGTGCCAATCTTAGTGTCTCTAATAAAGAACACGCAATAAGCATGTGATAAATGGACTGTGGTCACAGAACAAGCTATGCCTGCTCTCATGTCACATTATGCATCACTGGAATTTCATACATTCTTCATATTCATAATTTGATGAAAGGACATTACCTAGTTCATATTTACACCTACAATGCTACCAGTGAGGAAACTGTTATGATTACTTCGGGTCTCATTTACTTTCCAGTCATATGTGGCAGGATATCATTTTATTTATTTTTTTATTTATTTATTTTTATTTTTGCCACTGCAGTACACAGCAACCCAATGCGAGTAACTTGTAAACGGAATGCACTACGGATGCTTTCGTCCAGTTCAAAATTATCCTGCAGTTTAAGATTAGCTTGCAGATCATCCAGAGTATTTATTTATTTACTTATTTATAGATCCCGTTTTTTTCCCATCTACTTTAATCAGATAATTGTTGTCTCCAGTGTGCATTACTTTGTAGGTTCACCTCATCTCCACGAAATGAGGGAGGGCATTGCAAGGCAGCCATACAACCTTAATAACGTCTGGTCGAGGGTGTGGTATTGTGTGGAGTGCTGTGGTGTGATGTGTTCTGATGTAGCAGAATGTTGTGAGGGGTGGTGTGGAACAATGTGATATGGTGTGGTGTAGTGTGGTGTGATGTGGTGTGGTGTGGTGTGTAGTGTGGTGTGGTGTGGTGTGGTGTGTAGTGTGGTGTGATGTGGTGTGGTGTGGTGTAGTGTGGTGCGATATGGTGCTGTGTGCTGTGGTGTGGTTTGGTACGGTGCTGTCTGGTGAGGAGTGCGGCAGTAAAGTGTGGCCCAATGTGTGTGTGATGCCTTGCGGTGCAGTGAGATGCAGTGTGGTGTGGTGTATTACATTGTGATGTGGTATACTCGTAGTGTATTTCGGTGTAGTGTGGTGCGTTGCAGTGTGGTGTGATCAGGTGCGATGGGGTACGGCATGGTAAAGTGAGAAACAGTGCAGTATGTTGTGGCACAGTGTGATGCAGTATAGTTACATGCGGTGCGGTGTGATGCAGTGTGGTGTTATGCGATGCGATGTGGGGTGGTGATGTGTGGCGTTGTGCAGTGTGATGTGATGTGCCTCTGTGTAGTGCACTGCAGTTTGGTGTGATGTGGTTGCTGTGCACTGGTGTGATGTGGACTGGTACTGTGTGGTGTTGTGAAGGGTGATGTGGTGTGGCGCAGTGTGGTGGGGGTGGTGTGGGTTGCAGGTAATTACGCCATGTTTCTGTAGCCACGAAAGGGAGGCCAGCATGCAACACGGCAGATCTGATTACTGTTCGACGGGTCACGTTACGTAGTGTTTCCTGAGGATATGGCTTCTGGTGAGAGTGGTAACGAGGACTATGTTGCTGAACTTCTGTGTGTATATAATTTATGGTGTCTTTGGAGTCATTTCCATAAGCAAGCACACGCCACATGCACCTCACTGTTTACTTCTAGTTCTGCTACTACTGACGGATTCCACAGACTCATTGCTTGTTAACTTTATTTTTTTTAAAGCACAATTGGACCCTAATCTGGACGCTAACGAACATAAAATACCCGTCCATCAACCAGGGACATAGCAAGACTCAAGCTTGTATTCTCGGCAGTTAACCCCTTAATCATGGGGCATCACTTTCGTGACGCTTGGGAGCAAGGGATCATATCGCGGGGCGTCACTTTTGTGATTCTGTGTTATTTTGAATTCGCCCAGGCTTTCAAGAGATGGCTTGTATCATCTATGAGTACTGCCAATGTCCAACACTAGTCAGCACTCCTAATCTCATCTGTACTCCCATCCATTGTTAACAATTTAGCCATTTCTCCCCATTCTTGACTCACCTCCCTACCTCCCCTCCATTACCCTCTCCTCTTGCCTGCCCAGCCATGATACACTAAGTAAATCTTCCCTGGAATTTTCCACTGATTTCATCCATTGAAATAAGCCCTATGCCTTATTCTTATACCAAATAATATATACAAAAAAGAAATAAGGTAAGTGATAGTGCCATACACCTGGAATTGGCTAATTATCACCTGACGACACCTCACGTGCACTCGTTCGCTAATTTTCGCTGTTTATTTCCCCTTGAAATATGCCATATAATCTATTCTCGCAATAAAAATATATATAAGAAAGTGATATTCACATTCACCTGGAACTACCTAATTTATTATGTATTGTCTAGATTTCCTGCTAATCATTTCATAGCGTATATATTAGCAGCTGTCACCACGCTGACATTGGCAGCATTGTACTCCCTCTAGGCGGTTAGGCCACCACACTTTATTCAGTTTACTGTCGTCTTTCAAGGTGAAACCACGTCAGATTCGCGCCTGTCCAATTCCGCTGCTTTTTAGCCCCATGCAAAGGGCCCTGTGACATCTACCCCCTACTAAACCTCGTGTGGAAAGGGGTAAAGGGCTAAGTGACTGCTGTGGAACGTCAACTGGCTAATTTGTCAATGAAAATGATAGACAGTGACTACGATCTTTCTGGTGAGTAAAACAGTGCAAGTGGAAATGTAAATAATGTGTAAACAATGTGTAAACAGCAAGTGAAAGCAATGAATGTAAATATAAGTGAACAGTTGAAAATAGTTTTATAAGTTACTGCAAGTGACAGTGCATAACACAGTGTAAATAAAATAGAAATGTAAATAATGTAAATAAAATAGAGAATGTAAATAGAAATGTAAATAAGTAGTAATAAAAGAATACGAGTATATATACTAGGAGTAATGAAAGTGAAAGTTTCACTCTAGCATGTATGAATACTATGAGTTATGAAAGTGGAAGTGAGAGTGACAGATTCACTCTCAACGCTAGTATACAGGACGAGAAAGTGAATGCTACGTATTTTACTGAAAGAGAAATTGAATGCCTACAGTGACAATAAACTACTATTACTGAAGGAAACTTATGGATAAAGACTGTAGATATATATAAGTGTTATATAGTAACAGAAATATAAAGTGTGAGTGTTTTTATGAATAATAAATGACAGAACACCAGCGGTGAACGAGTGCAAGTGGGAAGGTCATACGCGCTCGTAATTTTCATTGCTTTCACAGTGTTTTTTTGGGGGGCAGTATGGATTCCAAACTATTTGAGAATCATAGAATAGTGTTTCTAGTGAAAATACCAGGCTGTGGTAATCATAGTATGGGTTGTCGGGAAGTGTAAAGTGGAGACTTCGTTACCCAACTTCAGAGGGCTCCACAAGTCCTACGGTACTTGGCGAAGGCTCAACAAACATCCCAGGAGAAAGCTGAAGGTATGTGCCATAGGCATATGTAATTTTAATATTCTAGGACTAATAACTGATTTTTGGCAAATATTTTTAGAGAGTCTGTCGGAGCGCGAATATGCCTGCGAGACACGCAAGTCAAGCAAAAACAACCCCGCGGTTTAGGGGTTAAGGGAGCTCCCTAACACCACTCCTTTACTGACTTTTTTTCGGATTCGGTTAGGTAGTATAATTCTGTACAGTATTTATGGAGAGCATGGTGATGTTATAAGGATTTAAGTAACACTGAAGAGAACGACAAAGTATATTAAGCAAATTAATCGCTGAGCAACAGGTGTTGGGGAGCTTCCTTAATCGATAAGAATACGGGCCTTAGATGCAGGAGCACTTCCAGGACAAAGGCTGTACGTCAGTCACTCACTAAGGTTTTTCGGAAATTAAATCCTCAACTCTTGTAGATTTTATCAAAGTCCCATCTTAGGGCCCTTATGTTCCCACATCTTGCAATTTTGTACTTTTCATTATGGAGGGAGGGGGGGGGGAACAGACCAACATCTGTGGTCTTGCTAGGATATAACTGTGGTTAGGGGGTAATTCAGAACATTGTACGTTGCTTCAGCCTTTATTTCCTTTCGCTGAAGACGGTTTAAGGGAAAAACAAATAACTTACAGTACCGAAAAACAAGCATTTTACTCTTATCTTTAGAAACTCTGTGATGTGTATATCCACAAGAACATTTTTCAGTTCATTTACTTGTTACAAAAGTATTCATCTGTTAACAGACTCAGTTTTAAAAGAAAATCAATATGGGTGTATCTTAAGCAATAGAAAAATGTATTCTGCTTAGCCTTTCATTCCAGTCCTTTGTCCGTATTTTAAGCTTTTCTTCATCCAGTTTGATTAAACTACTGTTTTGAATTGGGAGGGGTCCTGGTTCCATGGGCTGACCAATCCTCCTGTCCCTCGGCTAAGCGTTTGGCTCTAACAGTGCCTGGCTACCTCGGCCAGTGCACTTTCTTGTATATCTGAGTTATTTCTGCTCGCTGGGTTTTTATTTGAATAAAAAAAATACTCTAAAATACAATAGAAAAAATATACAGTTTTGTTGCACAAAGGGTCTGGGCATATTTATGTATTTTTATTTACAAGATAGTGCATGAGATTTTTTTCATTCTTCCTAAACTCTCTCTCTCTCTCTCTCTCTCTCTCTCTCTCTCTCTCTCAGACCTCAATACGTGCAAATTAGTCTACACACAGGCACACACAAGCGCAACTGCATGTGTAACCTATCCTTGCAAAGTTCCACCAGAAAAGAATCAGCTTAACCAAACCAAGAGAGACACAGGTTTATCCTCTGTGTTAAATCTGTGGCCACTGAGTTGTGTTGTCAGAGCGGAGACCACTGTGGAGATTATCGTCTTTGTTCCGTCATGTTGATCCGACTGTCTGTCACTACCACTCGTAACTTGTGTCTGCTTGTTTTTCGCTCGAAGATCATATGTTTTAATACTTCCAGTCCCGACTTTGTTTTGGGGTGTCTGTTTGTTTGGTTGGCTGTTCCATTTTTTTTCTCTTTTTTTTTTTTTTTTTTTTGTGGTGGTGGTGGTGGGGGAGGGTCCCTTCTCTTGTCCATTTCATTAAACTGGGATTCAACAAATATCTGTTCCCAAACTGCTTCATACCCTACATTGTTCTGTGCCTATATGTGTGACGTTTACACATTCATTTAATCGTCGTCTTTGCCATCCCTAAAAATGATCCAGTTTCTGTCTTGCTGTGCAGCTTCCACTGACCCACATTTGTTTGCACGTGGATATTCTCATGTTCATATTTATTTAGAGAAACTAATTTACAAAGTATAATCACCTATTTCTGTTTCAGTGGGCCACAACACTAAGGAGGGTAACAACGTCCATTTTATATATATATATATATATATATATATATATATATATATATATATATATATATATATATATATTACCGGAGACCTTAAATGTCCTCCGACTGGTGACCTCAAATGGCCTCGGAGGTCACTCTCACATAGCCTATGTCCGAACTTAAGGTCATGTGAGCCTCCACGCTAAAAATTGGGCTGCAGGGATACCCAGCGTTGCCTACTGCAGGCCATAAAGGCGAACACTCGACTGGTGACCTTAAATGACCCAGATCTGACTTTTGACCCCCTAAAATCATTCCTGGGTCACCCTGATTCAGAATACATATATACTGTACAGTACAGTATATATGGGTCTGGGGGTCTTTGGCCCTTGGTGTGGGCTTGATTGAAAGACAAACAAATAAACAAATTGCGACTTAGAGAGTTTTTTTTTTTGTTTACCTATCGACCATTGAGGCCGGAGCCCCTGGTCATTAAGGCAAAAATATATATATGTATATGCATTGATATATATACATATATATACGAATATATATATACATACGTACATGCATACACACATCCATGCATTTCAACATACACACTTTCATGCACACGTACATATATATATATATATATATATATATATATATATATATATATATATATATATATATATATATATATATATATATATATATATATATATATATATATATATATATATATATATATATATATATATATATATATATATATATATATATATATATATAATAATTTTTATTTTATTATTTTTGGTATTTTTATTTTTATCATTTTCTTTTAACCTTATACTACTTATAAACAAAAATACTTACTCTAAAGACCCTAAAACTAATCACCTAACAGACAAATCACTAACCTATACTAAATCCTAAGAGACAAATAACTAGACCTACACTAATGGTGAAAATGCCTCAACCAAGAGAACACCATCGACTGCAGATATGTAATGCCTCTCTACATTACACACCTGCACTCATCACCTGGTGACTGTTACTCGAGGCACAACCTAATATAGGGCACATCAATATATGAAAGAGAACCAGACAAGTCAGGAACATTTCCATATACGTCAGCTGTCGGCCCTAATTAGTAACTTCAGGAACATGGTATAATGTATTTACATAATTTGTACAAAAAGTGAAGAACCTCGCCCAACAGACCACCATCGACTGCAAGTGCCCAATACCTTTCTATATTGCACACTTGCAATCATCAGTTGGTGACTGTTAGTCGAGGAACGGGGTTTAATGTAGGGGACATCAATATTAGAAATAGGTCAGTGGGAGGAGGAACTATTTCAAATACGTCCCCTGTCAACCCTAATTAATAGTACAATATATACACATTTACAGTTGATAAAAACCATAACCACACAGTAAAAAAGCCACAACACTCTGATCAGTCCGGTCTCTCTCAAGAAAGCCATCAATTTATCAGTCATAACAATGTCCCCATCACCCAGGATGGTGGATAGGGTGAAGGGGACGTCTACTGCGCTGCAGTAATTTATAAGTGAAGCACGTTCACGAATAAATCGCCGACAGCGCAGGATGATATGACTGATAGATAACACCGCATTACAGATGTCACAGTGCGGTGGGAAGCGTCTTTCCATATATGGTTTCATATGAGTTAAAACGGTGGCATTGAGCTGTAATCTCGCCAATACGTTTTCTTCAAGGCGACTGGGGCGGTTGGCAGTGTCCCAGTCGCCCAGGTGCGGCTTACATGTTGGAATATTAAGTTAGGTCCACCGACCTTGCCACAGAAGATTTATTGATTTCTTTCGGAGAGAGAGACTCGACCGTAGATCACGAGGAATGTCCCAAGTCTCCTTGAGCTCTACAACCGACTTGGCAAGTAAGTCAGCCTGCTCATTGCCGTAGATACGACAATGACCAGGCACCCAGATCAGCGTGAATGACTTGTTGCATGAATGCAGATTATTAACAATGCGGCCTGGATCTCGTGCAAGTCCGTAGTGCAAGATGCAATTGCCTGAAGGGTTGATTTCGAGTCTGAAAATGACAAATGAGTCATGCCTAGAATTGAGAGCATAGTCTATGGCTTTGTCAATAGCAAAAAGTTCGGAGGTAAACACAGATGTATGAGTCGGCAACTGATACCTGAGGGCACATTCAGTCGACCACACACTTGCACCCACACATTCACTCGACTTGGAGCCGTCGGTGTACAAGTGGTGGGACCTCAAGTGACGAATGATGATGTTACGAAACAAGTGGTGGACCTCTGCCTCCGGCGCCTTGGCCTTAGGTGCTGGAAGCCATGTAACATCAACAGTAAAGCCGGGTGGCTCCCAAGGCGCTATATTTTTAAACACCAACATGTCACGGTCACTGGGGTCCACACCAAGCTCCTGAGTCAGTAAGTGGAGGCGAACGGCAAGTGGCCGACGCACCCCCCGCATGAGATGGTGGTATTGACGCAGGGGGGTACAGGCTACATTGCCGATATTACTTTTCCTATATGTTCTCATGCCGTACGAAAAGGCCAGGTGGTCACGGCGAATATGGAGGGGAGGCACATTCGCCTCCACTTCCATACGAGCTACACGGGTAAACTGGACGGCTCCAAGACACATTCGCAAACATTTATTCTGTAGCACATCCAATCCTTTCAGAGTGGCATCGGATGCCGAGCCATACATCTGTGCGCCATAGTCTAGCTTCGATCGAATAAGGGACTTATACACTATTAATAAAGATTATCTGTTGGCACCCCATGTAGTACCCGCTAGGTACTTCAGGACACTTACTGGTTTATCGCAACGAGCAAGCAAAGTATTAACATGAGTTTTAAAGTTCAAATGATGATCAAAATGCAGGCCCAAAAACTTTATAGAATTTTGAAAAGGTACTGCCTGATTATCCAAAGTTAAGCACAAATTAGGTACGTTACGAGTTGTAAAAACTACAGCGGCACACTTACAGACGGAAATCTTAAATCCCCACTGCAAGGCCCATTGATGGACGGAGTCAAGGGCTGCTTGAATCCGCCCAGCCGAAAATTGTACATTACGGGAAGAGTGCCATATTGCACAATCGTCAGCGTAGAGCGAGTATTTAAGATTCCTCGGGATGGGGGCTGATGACAGAATATCATTGATCATAATGCTAAATAGAGTAGGACTAAGCACACTTCCCTGCGGCACCCCGTTTTCCTAGATAAATATATCCAATGTTACGTTGTGGGGCAATTTGACAGAGAAAGTCCTGTCCCTTAAGAAATTTGAAATAAAAATAGGCAAATTTCCTCTTAAACCATAAGCATAAAGCTTCATTAGTATACCGTGTCGCCATGTCATGTCATAGGCTTTATGGATGTCCGAAAACACCCCTATCGTGAATTCTTTATTGGCAAATGCCTCTGCAATACAATGCTCCAAAATCATTAAATGATCTAGTGAACTTCTGTATTTACGGAAGCCACATTGTTGATCATTTAACAAATTCTTCGACTCTAAAACAAAAAGAAGCGTATTATTAACCATACGTTCCATGACCTTACATAGACAAGAAGTCAACATAATAGGATGAAATGAAGTGGGATTCATAAGATGACCAGCCTCTTTGGGTATCAGTATGACGTGCGCAAAGTGCCATGAGTTTGGGAACGTTCAAGACGCCCAAATCTCATTGTACATTGCTAACATCTTAATCAGGTTATCCTGATTAAGATGCTGGATCATACCGTACGAGATGGTGTCTGGTCCAGGGCTGGTGTCTTTACAGGATTTAAGGGCAAGGAGCAATTCATCTAGCGTAAACTCTTGGTTGTACGGGGAGTCTACGTCTTCTGTGGCAAAGTCAATTAACTGTAGCTCAGCCATGCATTTATGATGATGAAAACGTGGGTCATAATTGGCTGAGCTACTTACATGAGAAAAACTCCTGGCAAGGATGTTAGCAACGTCCATGGGCTCGTCATAGATGGTGTTATTCACCTGCAGGGTGGTCACAGGGAAATATGGGCCTTTATTATTTAATATTCTAATTGCGGACCAGACTTTACTTAATGGTGTTGTACGAGTCACCATGGACACAAAGGACCGCCAGGAGTCACGTTTGGCCCATCTTATTATTCTCCATGCCTCAGCCCGTGATTGTTTGTATGCAATAAAGTTTTCCTCAGTGAGCTGACTGTCAAAAATCCTGTATCTCCTATTGCGTTTTCTTAATGCTTGTCGGCAATCCGGCGTCCACCAATGTGCTCTATGCTTCGCATGAACTGTAGAAGTCTTGGGAATAGCAGCCTCAGCTGCATGTAATATGGAAGTAGTTGTATTTTCGACCTTAACATCCATGGTCTCCCCAGATATATCTTATTTGGCGATCCTTGAGAAGGATCCCCAATCTGCTTTCTTATAGTTAAATTTTGGAGGTGGAGGGTCCGAAATTATGTTGCGTGTATAAGAAAGACAGATGGGTAAATGATCACTTCCCAAGGAGTCGTCATATGGGTCCCATGAGAAATCTTGATATATACCAGGGGAGGCCAAAGATAAGTCAATGGCCGAAAAGTTACCAGTACGATCATCTACACGAGTCGCTCTACCATCGTTCAGAAGACAGAGATTGGACTGTAGTATTAGGTCGGCTACTTGCTCCCCATGACCATCGATCCTCAAGCTACCCCATTGACAGTGATGGGCATTAAAATCGCCCAACACTAACTTATTTCCAGGCAGATGTTCAAATAGTGAATTTAAAGCATCACTATCAATGGGGCCATGTGGAGGACAGTAGAGAGAGCAAATAGACAGATACGTGTTATTAAATTTTACTCTGCACGCGACAGCTTCCAGAGTAAAATTTAGAATCACTTCCGTTTGTGGGTGTGATTTGTGTGTGTAAATGGCAACTCCATGACCTTCATATCTTCTATACGAGTGGTAGTGTTGGAACTTTGGAGGATCAGGGTGATCCTCCAGGCACGTCTCCTGTAAACAAATAACGTCTGGCGTGTGTATTGACAGCAAGATTGCTATATTTGGTAACTTATTCCTGACACCTCTGCAATTCCACTGCAATAGAGTGAATGAGGCGGTTTAAGATTTTTGAGGGTGGCCAGTGTGCTTAGTTTTTTTATGCCCCCCGCGACCAGGCAAGTGGCTACCGGGGGACCTTTCCCGGTTCTTGTTCATGGAGACCTCCATATTTTTATCAATGACATGGCTCCCAGACTCCACCGAGGAAGAGCTATTCTTTCTCTCCCTCACTGGCCCAGGAGCGGGAAGGACATGAGGACGTGACTGTTTGGTGAGGGTGGTCAAGTTAATTTGTCAGACTTGTCAGGCTTTTGTTTTGGCTGCACTGACTGCGAAGGAGCAGCGGCAGCCTGAGAGTACGATGTAGCAACAGGGATGTCAGTCAGAGAGTTGGAGCATACAGGAGGCTTAGACTAGAGGTAGGGCGTGGGGCATGAGGAGCGAATGTTAGGTCAGTCTGTGTCTCCACGGTGCACATCATGGGACGGTACATAACTGCCGATGCATAGGAGACATTAGGCTTGGGAGTTACATGCAACTCCTTCACCTTCTTCCTAGCATCGTAAAAGGATATGCCCTCAGTCGCTTTCACAGTGCAGACCTCTTCTCCTCCTTCCACTTGGGACAAACCCTAGAGGAAGTGGAGTGAGCATCCTTACAGTGGAAGCAACATTCAGTCTCAGATGTACAGTGTTCAGCAGAATGTCCTACAGTCGCGCACCCGCCACACACGAAGTTGGAAGCCCGACAAGCCTTTTCATGGTGTTCATAGAGCTGACACTTTGCACAACATAGGGGATTGGGGATGTACGGTCTTACATTGATAATTTCGTATCCTACTTTCACATTAGTAGGGAGAGATACTTTGCCAAAAGTCAAGATAACTGTTGCGGTCTTCATCCTTATGCCTTCCGAGAATCTGGTAATGAACCTAGCCTCGATGACATCTTGCTGAGAAAGTCCTCCATAAGCACAAGATCCCTGCAGGTGATAACACCCTTTCAGGAATTCATGGAGTGGGGGATCGTTGTTTGGACATCGTGACAGTGGAACTTCCTCAGTTGAAGCAAATCCTTGACCTGGGCTGAATTCTTGGTTTTTATGAGAAGGTCTCCACTAGCAAGTTTTTTCACTTGTTCCACCTCTCCTGCACACCCATCAATCACCTTGATGATGAAGGGATTGAGGCTGGACAGGGGAGTGGAACCAACCGCATGCATCAGGACAAACTCGGCGTTAAGTACATTGATGTCAAGACGGGTACGTTTCTGGGGCCGTTCAGTCTGGGGGCAGTCCGTCTGTGAGACAGTCGGGGGTCGGTCAGGACTACCTCCCCCCCTGAAGGGGGGGGAGGCAGCAGTGGCGTCCGCCATAGTTACCACTTCCCCCTCACGGGGAAAGTGGGAAGAAAGAGAAAAAAGACCAAGGGACAAATTACCTGGGGAAGACACACCTAGTCTGAGATTACCCTCTCAAACCACTCTCGGGAGGACGCGCCTGTGTGTATCTCACACCCCAGAGCGATCAGTGGGGGGTACACTCCAGAGGTGAGTAAGCAAAGGCGATCTCAGTAATTAGATATAGACACCTACTATATCTACTAAGGCCAGGGAGGAAAATTAGATCTAGGTAACCTAATTTTATTGGTCTATGTACAAAACTATTGCCGGTGAGGCAGCCCTAGAACACTAGAGGAGAGAACAGCGAATACACGTCTGAACTCCCTACGACCATCCATCAAAGTCCCTAGAGAGAGAGAGAGAGATAAAGGCAGTATGAGAAAGTGGTCTGCACACTCCACTGTGAACTTAACTTATTTGGTATCAGTGGCCATGACGTCACACCACCACTCGAAAGTTTCTAAGAGGCTCTATCTATTTAGGTCACAGAACCTTCTTATTAATATAGTAAACCCTTGATGCTCGCGGGGGTTAGGGAATAGAAACCCTTGCAAGAATATAAAATCTGCGAGCATTAAATTAGTTACCCCTCCCACACTGACGATATGCCTTCCACGATAAAGAAAACTGTTTTCTGATGCTTCAGTGATAATGATAAATGATTATGCATGAACATAATGCAAAATACAATAAATTGTACAATAAAAGGTTTTGAAAATACCATATAGTACGGTAATGTCAATATATTCTCATCAGTTCTCATCAATATACAATACATTCTCCTCAATTCACCTTTCTTTAGGAAGATTAATGATTGAAAATGTAGTCAACTATGATGAGTTATGATCGATGTGTGATGTACACATGCGCGCGCCATTCAAACTCCCCATTTTTTCATATTATTTCACTATTCATCATTATTTATCACCAGCGTGAAAAAGCCGCGAGTAATCAAATCCGCGAGCTTGAAGTCCGCGAGCATCAAGGGCTTACTGTATGACTAAAATTAACCAGCCTTTTAACAATAGACTTCTTAGATATCCAGGGGTAAACTGGGATTGGTACTAATGTCTTTCTGTGATGATGTTCCCTTATGAAAGATCTCTTTACAGGTTTGCTACTGAGATGTACAATTAATCTCGGCTTCCCAACAACTGAAGTGAACACGAAATCGGGAGAGTAGGGCACAGCCACCGTCTAACGATAATTATGACTTAGATAATAAGTGAGGAGGATGGTGCAATGTTACTGTGCAATGTATGTCAAACTGCTGGGGGAATGATGTAGCTCGGTCCTCTATACAAAGTAACTTAGAATAAAAACAGTTTGTGTATACACTAAACATAAGAGGATTCGCAAAGTACTGTTATGGTGTTTGTCCCTTTGTAGTAACAGTTATCAGCCATGATTATTTGTTTGATATTGCTGAGGTGGCTGAATAGCTATAGTTCATTCACTTTAACTTGGCCCAGATTTTTGTCCTTTTGCAGCTTATTTCCCGTAGATCGGTGACGATAAGACAATATTACAGCCTTTTATACTTTTCATAGCTCTTCTTCGTGACTAACGCCATACTTTAGTGTAATAATCTCTTATTAAATCTCAGCATTCAAGATGGAGAGATGATAATTTTAGGTCAAGCTGAAGTGAACAAAGTATAGCAGTCTGAAGACTCACCATCCCATCTTATTTCCGAATATTTCTTTCTTTGTGGTTATCAGCTACACATTTCTGCAAAAATGGTTAAAAAGTGTTAAAGGCATACAATCAATAAAATCGTGCAGAAAATTTTATAACAATGACGTTCCTTAAAATGTTCTAAAGTAGTAGCTGGTCAAACTGAGGCCCAGCATTACCAGCAAGAGGTCACTGAGTCAGGAAAGGGGACTGGAATTTATGCAACTCGGACGGAATTTTTGTTAGCTTTGGAATCTTTGTAGCATCTCTTCATTAGTACTATGTTTTGCATATTACACCTCATTATTCCCTGTTAGGTTTCTTCTGAGCATTAACACAGTATGCATAAATAACCAACAGGATACTATTAACTTGAAAAATTGTGGCAATGTTTGGACTGTGTTGTCAAGTCACAGTTCATATTTAGTTAAAGTATGTTAAACTTCTAGTGACAGGCTGGCTAACTGCTGCGTTAAATATTTCATTGCCTTAAACACCTTTATAACGAGCAACAGAAAGCCTAAATTTGTGATAATCCTTTAAATATTGGGTAATATTACGGCCTGTACTGTACATCACCGGTAATTATTAGCGGGAGTGGTAGGATAGATGTCCGCCTGTTCTGATCCCGTGCTGATTTACGAGGAAGGTTTTACCACCAGATTTTTTGCGTCCAACAGATCGGTGAAATAAAACCTGAGTATAATCAGGGCCGGAGAGGTGGAACGCTGACCCACTTTACACAATGTGTTGACCTGGATTACTAACCTAATTCACCTGAGTGTGCTACGATTAGGGTTTGGAATCGTACATTTACGTCTCTGAATATGTTGAAAATATTATTACTGCTCTCTTTATGTTACAATAAAAAGGGGAAAAAAATAACTTCGAGGTTTTATCACAAACTGCATGGCACTCCACTAACATTCAGTAATTAAGCACAAATTTTTATTATGGATAAATTATGAAATGAATGTTGTCCGTAGAACAAATCTAGTACTAAACCTGATAAAAGATACCAGAATAAACAGAGTACATACATAGGTCTGTGTGTAGATAATATAGCAATATGTCTGCAACACTTTTATGAAATCAATAATCACCACAAACGAGCACTAATTCCTCGAGTTACAACGTCAAAAAAGAATCTGCCATTATTAGCGCGGGGAAATCGAGGTGGGATGATTATTCAAATCCGTTATTTTATTTTTACTGGCCACTTAATTTCTCCCCTGGCAGTAATTGGAGTAAATGCCAATTTATATTCCGCAACAGGGGCACCTAATGAGTTTCTCTGATGTAAACTGCAATCGGATATTGGTAGCATAATTGTAACATATCTGTGTAAAGCCTATTAGTATTTGGACAGGATAATGGTTTAGGATAACTCAAGCCATTGCATTACTAAAGCTTTGGGATTAAAGCAACTGCGACAAATAAACATATGTCTTTAAGAGTACAGTAATGTCCTAAATCATAGGACATGACACGACAGACTAACCACAAACCACCAACAGAACACTCATTATTTCATACGCCAGGAAACATACAGATCCTATACATTATTAGCACCTTAGCACATAACAAAATTCTACATTCAGCACACAGTAACAGTTTACCATATTACACTCCAAGCAGCATCTAGAAGCAATGTGTCTTATATCCTCCTTACGCTTCTAGGAGGGGACCTATTAGGCTGAGTAGACGTAATTAATCATGCTTTTTATGTACTGATTAGGCAGATGTTCGTAAGCTAGAAAAGAGTGGGTAAAGTAAGGATCAGTCGACAAGGTAGGGAAAGGATTAAGTATAAAAACAGTACAGGAAAAAAAAACACACAAGAAAAGAATAGAAAGAATAAGAGGGACTCTAGGTAAGGTGGAGAGAAGCGAATGGAAGAAAAACAAATCTTTTTCATGCAGACGAAAAATGGGAAATTATATAATCCATTAACTAATGAAAGGGAAAAATAACAAAGCTTGTTTAGAGAAAGATGAAAAAAGGTAAATGAGAATCTGAGTGATGCATTATGGAGTCGGGAATAAAAGCGGATTTCACTAAGTATACAGGAAACAAAACTTAAAAACGCTTCGAAAAGCAGACGGCAAATGAAATGAAGCAAGGTACTTGTAAAGGCAGCTAAATACGACAACGCGACATGCCTGCAAAAAACATGTAGGTATGACACAAGTGCAGGTAAGTATGGGATGGACAGCATATAAATACTATAAGTGTATACTAAGGAGGTTTTCTTTCACGAGATACAATGATACTGTACACTGACTTAATGTTATACTGGACAGAATAATATCAGAAGAGTTTATGAGTGAAGTAATTTGTTAGAGAAATTAGTTAATTGATTATTCACACAGTGGAAAACTATCGGTGTTTGGAAGTACCGATCAATTTTCAAGTCATTCCTCACTGCTGTCAGGAATTGTGTCACTCCTTCCCCACTGCCTCTACCTCCCCCCCCCCCAGCACACACACAGCAGCAGGAAATTATACCTTCTTAAATAAACTACTGAATACCGAAGTCTACCAGTAAAATTCATTGACCTACTAATACTTAGGAATGGAAACATAATCTATTGCTTCTGACATAGCAGTGGGGGAAATATGTGGGGTATAGGCGATGGTCAAATGAACAGAGAGGTCATCTGCTGTTTAACCCGCCATGTCCCGTTGACGTATATATACCGGGTGCATCCACACGGTTTGTCACTGTCAGTTCCATTGACATATATAAATGCGCATCAATTGCAAGGTCCCTAATTTGCACAATTTTCAATTTTCGCATGTGATTTTGGGTACGTATACACGGGACACCTTCCTCTACAAGATGCCAGCCAGGGACAATGCCTTACACCGCATAACCTCCTCCCCTCCCGCACGCCATTGTCTCAGCAATTCACCTGTTACCAGTGACCTGGCCAGTAAAGACATGTCATGCCACGGTACGAAATTCAGGGCCAGAGTGATTCCCCAATCAATGACAATGTGGAGGACAAAATTTACATAGCATTAGAGGAAGAAACAGTCAGAAATGATGATCAGGTAATGTCGCCAAAAAAGGTCAGGTATGTTGACGTTTTTGGTGACTGAAACAATGCTTATATTGCCTATATTACTGTGTGAAAACCAATATACTCTCGTACTACATATAAATTCATACCACACAAATAAATAAATACCATTTATGAGTGGTGTGGAATAGTTGCCCTCCCACAGAACTCGTTTTCTTTGGAGTCAGCGTGACAGAAAACCCAGTAAGGTAAGGGGTATCCTACCTGTATTGAGTATTTTAAACTTCAGGTGAGCAATTTCTCTATGACTTTTCGATGTTTCTCACCAAAAGCAGAGGTTTGAGCCAAATAATTTTTTTTCCAAAATTGGTCGGGTTTAGGGGGAGTCAGTGGTGGAAAATCGGTCGGGACGGGGCGGGGTAAAATTCAATGAATTCGATCCCAGGCTAGGGCAAGGAAGTGTTTGGTGACTTTGCTTGTAAGAAGCATACTTTACTGTTTTTTAACAAGACCCACCAATATACCATAAAGACACATCCGATAATACCGACACAACAGTTCTGAACGAGACAGTCCTAGTATGTATTCAGCATGTACAATGGATATTAGCGCCTATGGGATGACATTTAAAACTCTTTGGCACATGGGAGTGACTGCTGGCCTTAAGCTGAGGGAATGCCAAGCCTTTGTACAGATTTAAACACATAGACATTCCCACAAGTTCACCAGGGTGAATATACAGGCCTGTTTTCGGAGCCCAAGTACTGCACTCCGCTTCATGTTTTTGTTGACCCCAAGCTCATCTGAATGTGTACCTGGTGGACTGCAGTGTGAATTATCCTTCCTCTACAGTACACTACTCTCCTCTTGTGGTACAGGGAGGAAGCTGAGAAGTTGTTCACGTAACCATGCAGAAGAGTTGCCCGGTTACATTAGTGCCACCACATGAAGCCGTCCCTCTTTACCACCACTGCACTCTCCAGCACCACATACAATACTGTGTTACAGTATCATTTACTGCACTTCATGGCTGTCGAGGATTTCCTACCTCTGAAAAGTCTGCTGATAGCCAGGCTGAAATGCAAGGTGTGTAATTTTGGTCAAAGAAGGCACTGTAAGAGAGTATATGTATGGGTGAGTTAGCGAAAACACCTTTTGAGAGCTACTTTTTGGATAGCATTTGAACAGATTTAATTAAGCAAAGGTGATTTACAATCTGCTTCATGCCTAAGATACTGACTTCTTTTATATAGTTGCCATATTCAGATGACTTCCTGCCATTAAAACAAGAGTCATTCAAGTGATGCCACAGAAATTGGCTTAAGGCCATCAAGTCTACAGTACCAGAATGCCTTAAGCATTGCTTCCTGGGGGGACCGAAATGGTGTGTTTCACACATACAATTGAGCTATAAACAGAACAGAATAACAGCAGCAGAGTTCCCAAACATTGCTACAGGCAAGTTGTGATTATTTGTGTTATTTAAAATGTCATACATTAGTAGAACGGCGCTCAGTAGTGTGTTTTTCTTCCATACTCCATACTGAGATAAGCTGCTCGTATGATATTGTTATCGCCCTTTTCCGTCCCTCTTTACCCAAAATTGCATTACTCCAACGTTGGTCAATAGAAGCTGTCACAGTTTTTATAATGGTCCATTGCTTTGCGTATAATCCGTTAGACGGACAGACAGACCAATGAGAAGCACAACTTTCATCTTCGGCAGTGGAAGTAAATAGGAAACTCATTACCTCCTACCAGTGCCAGATTTGGGATGTGAGGGGCCTGGGGCCCGTTTTGGTGGGGGGCCCATCCCAGCACCAAATTAGCATGGTGCTAAATGAAAATAAATTTTTAACCCTCGCACTGTCGCAACGATATGCTCATTCGCTTGATACGACTCGCTCCCGACGACCCATGATACTGTACTCAGAAATTGATGTCATTAAAGATCAGGTCAAAATGATACTTTCTGAAAAATCTCCACATTTATTAGCCCTGAATGAAAAAAACAGAGCAGCCCTGAAATGCACCTAACACTTCCTAGCATATCACACAAAACAGAATAATCATCATGAAGCGAAAAAAAAAAAAACAAAGAACCAACTCAGGTGTGCACTCACCATTCAACACTTGTATAGACTGTTCATTGAATTAACAGTTTCTAGAAATCTGGTCTAGTCCAGCTGCTTTCCGCGATTTTTTAATGGAAACTTCTCCTATCATCAAAATCCAATGAACGTAGGATGTTTGACTCAATGCTCATGACTGTCAAATTCACAAGTCGCTCCTGTGTCCTGCTTGTTCGTAGGAGATTCTAAATCTTTTTCAACTAAAAAGAAAGAAAAAAAAAAAAGCACTGCAGTTGTTCACCATTACAGCCAGGTACACTCTCAGGACTGCCTCCACATTGGGGAAAATATCTAGCACATGCTTATCGTGGATAAGTTTGTAGGGAAATTGCTCAGCGCTAATGTCGTTCAGCTCTTTGTCAGCATAATATTCGCAAAAGCAGCAAACTGGATGAGGTCTTCGGGAAATGAAGTCTCCAGATTGTTAGGATAGATATTCAGTATTTTCTTTGTTGCTCTAGACATCTCTTCAGAGGATAGCTTTGTCAGTCGTCCGAAGCAGCCAAAGCAACCTGACATAAGTTCATACGCATGCAGCTGTTGGTCAAGAGAAAGCTATGAAATGATCGATGACAGGAATGAAATCCTTTGACAGTGACATCAAGTGATCAAATATGAACACTTGTTGGCGGCCGGCACCGGCTCCAGGGTTGCCAGATTTGAACATTGGTATATAACAGAATTCCTCAATTTTCATTCATAGAATCAGTTTTTTATTAATAATAATCCATCCATCATCCAATCCTACATTGCCCCGTGAGGAGCGTAGGAGCCCGGGGATAGGCAGTTTGTCCCGACATTTAAGATGAGAGTGACCAGCCTCACTCATCCCTGAGTGGCATTGCATGAGCAATCAACCCCAACCATCCCTTGGATAGAAACCTTCACCGGCTCAATCCGATTGGAGCGCAATAATTACCCAATAAACCACCAGGCACCAAAATTTGGTTATATGGTTACCAACCAGCGTAGTAAATGGTTTCCTGGTGTCTGTCGACAGATCAGGGGATCCAGGAACCCACTGCTACTTTGGATGATACATTCACTAATCGTGAATTTTGCAACTTATTAAACACGTTGCTAAAGGTTCTAAGGTTTGGGAATGATAACGAATGACTTATGAAAACACTTCCGCAAGCCTTTCCAGCTATAAGCAGCTTTTTACAATCGTACGCGATAATAAGAGCGTGCATCATTTTGTCTGTCTATTGACAAACTAACACAAACATTTCTTATCTAATCTGGACCACACTTGGTGAACCGGTTGAGGGGTTCTCAGAGGAGTTATTTTATTTATTTAATTTATTTTTACAGTATGTCAGTGCCTTCACTTGGCGTGGTCACCTTAAACAGTTTGATCCTATTTAAACCACAACTGGAGGAAACGTTGATGGTACGGCAAGAATGAAGACTTTCATCTTTGTGAACACTAAGTCAAGGGTCAAGATCATAGGGCAAGGTAAATGGTCCGATCCTGTAATTACAACAGTTTTTATTCGACTTTAATCAAGCTTGATGGAAGATTCAAGAGCAGGGAAGGATAATGAGATTTAATTTTGAGAACAACAAGTCAAATGTCAAGATCACAGAGCAAATTCAACACAAGAAATTTTGATCCAAGCTGGACGAAACTTGGTTAACAGGTTGAAAGTCAGGAAAGAAGTTAATTGAATTTGGGTAAAATCCGTTGAAGGCCAAGGTTATAGGCCGAAGTCTGATGTTCAGATCCAGTCCTTAAACGAACTGTAGGGCGCAGGTGTTGCAGTCTCTGAGTGTTCCTTTTTTTTTTTATTAGATATTATTTCTTTACCACTGGTTTCTTTGGTTTTATAAATATGTTTTATAGGGATATTTAGAAAATATTTTTCTGGAAGTATGGAATATTAGCTTGTAAACTTTACTCAGGTAAGATTATCCACTTGCAGTAGTTTTGAGTCACCGCAGCACCATCCTCTGTACCACTGAGTTTTGAGCCACAAAACACAATGCAACGTTGGCTGACGACGGGTTCGTGCGCCATAACAGGAAAACATTTCTTGATCTGTCCATCCTTCCATCCATCCATGACCCAATCCTATAATCCAGTCATGAATTTAGGGCCTGGGGTTGCTTCTCACATCACATATATAAGGTGAGAGACATAATACTTGTTCCTAAGTTATATAATTTTAATATATATATTTGGCTCTCATTCCTTTAGTTTTTCTGGAAAGAACAGCTTGCACAAATCCACCGTTTGGTTCTTTCTTCCTTGCATAAATATAAGAAAAGGAAATGACTCCCAACATCTGTCTGACTTATACCAGTAAGGGTTACATCCATTACGGGTGCCTTAATCCACTAGGCTTCAAGGCGTTTATTTGTTAGATATATTCTTTTCACAAAACATAAATTGTTCCTTGGATTACCACGTCAATAAACACAAGCTCAGTCCTAAGGTCTCTAGTCAGACAGCACAATCTATTCGATCAATATGCTCCTGAATAAAAGCATAGATATTCCCGGCTATGAATGGGGGGGGGGGAGGCACACGTAAGGTTCAAAGGGGCCACTGCCCCTTTGACATGCCAGTTACAAGTGCGCGCTCTCTCTCTCTCTCTCTCTCTCTCTCTCTGTAGAGACCCTATAGAAAGAGACTGGACGGCCGCCATTATGTGTCGACGTGTATACGTCTGGGTCGCTCTCTCGCGTTCATATAGAGACCAATGGCGCGTTGTTAGATATCACCAGTCAGTTAACTATTGTTCACGTATTATTGACGGTTTTTGAATATTTTTAAATCTATGTTTGCACAAGGTGTTGTCTTTTTAATATATAAAGATGCAGCAATATGATACATTCCTCTGTACATTACGCAGGATAATATCCAAGCATATAAAGGTGAGAATGAGTTTGCAGACGACGTCAGAGACATGATTACCGAGTGTTTACATATTTTGCCCAGCTAACAGCTTAACACTAATAGTGCTTCAGTACCTGGCCCTGAAGCAATAGCAGGAAATCCCATAGTAGATAATCACTCTATATAGGTTACTGTTTGTTGAAAATCCTTAACTTAGACTTCTAACTGAAATATGAGGCCATCAATCTTAGTGACTTACCTCGCGACAAAACACGAGGTCCAGCTTCTCATCTAATGTACTTTACTTCCACTTTATTTATGAAAATATCCAGTTTCCTTAACACTGTCTCCTTCAGTGTATATTACAGTATGGTAAATCTTTTTGTTAATGGGAAAACTACACGTAAAATGAATATACCTTACTTGGCAAAGTCGATGATTGTCGCTGGCAGACCAGTTCGCTCTTCCGACCTTATTTTCCCATATTTTCCTTTTTCCCGGATCTCTAGGGAATCGGAAAAGATGCATACGAGGTCCAGTTCTGTTTGTACATCCATATGAAGTACAACCAACCATATTTACAGGCAAAAAAGTACCAGCAACATAGCACATCACGTCTTATTTAGCACCAACCAACAACCTGATTTGTCAATATTATCATTCGGCACTTTTGACGGTTTTTAAGGAAGCAGTCAAATACAATAGATGTGTAGAGATTTATATTTAACATAAATCATCACTTGTTCAAATAAGGACTATACCTTATAATTAAAACGACATCTTGTTAGGCAGTTAGTCACATTCTTCAGTAGGTAGCGAGATATACTCTATGACAAATCTGCAGACAGGCTTCTTGACGTTGGACCCATCATGGCGCCCATGAAATCCAACCAATCAGCGAGCAGCAGAAAATATTGGCTGTCCAGTCTCTCTTTCTATTGGGTCTCTCTCTCTCTCTCTCTCTCTCTCTCTCTCTCTCTCTCTCTCTCTCTCTCTCTCTCCTTTTCTTATGCATGCTTTTCTCTTCAGTCTATTCCAAAGGCATAATTCAATAACAGCTCTATTTATTCCCTCTAGTAATTATTACTTTGTATTTGTAGGAAGTATAAGGAGGTTAGGCTGCAGAAATGTTGTATGACTGTCATTCCTCCTCCATACAAATCATATTTACAGCCGGGATTTGCTCGTTACTTAAAAATTCCAGCCCCTTTCCCTTAGCCCTTCCTCCCTCTCTTTTCTACCCTCTCACCCTCTCGGATTCAATTTCTTCCCTATTCCATGCTCTCCCTTTCTTTAGTTCCTCATTTTCTCTCGTTTCCTGTGTACGGCGACTTTCTGGATGGATGTCACGTATCGTCTTGCAGTCTTAAAATGAACTAACCAAACAGAATCCATTTTTCTGATCCTACACTTCTACCTTGATTATAGTCTATTTCACTTCATGACTCCCCATACTTCACGACTATACTCTATCGCTTCAACTTGGCCTAAAATTGCTATCATTCCCTCTTGAATGTTGAACTGTAACAACAGATTAACAATGGCGTATGATGTTACTCAAGAGTAAGTGCTATGGACAGAATGTAGGGCCGTAATATTGTCTAATTGTGCCACTTGAGACATTTAAGATAAAATCAGCAAAAAGACAAAAACCTAGTTCAAGTTATGGATAAAGAATTATAATGATAGGCTTCAGTCACCCTCATCCTCCACTTCACTATTTTACTCTCTCTCGATATCCACTTGCTTCACTCTATATTCAATCTCACTCCAACTCTCTCCTCATCCTTCACCCCTTCGACTTCTCTCTGTCTCAGTCTCTGTCTGTCTGTCTGTCTGTCTGTCTCTCTCTCTCTCTCTCTCTCTCTCTCTCTCTCTCTCTCTCTCTCTCTCTCTCTCTCTCTCATCCTCCACCCCTTGCTTTCTCTTTCTCCCAGTCCCTCTCATCATGCGCATAATGCTTCAGGACAGCTGTCCCGCCTCACATATTCCTGGGTTTCATTACTGTGATGAGCCACGATAAGGACGGAGCGGAAAGAGGAGGAGGCTAAGTGTGAGTGGGAGGAGAGAGTAACTCTGAAACGAGAGCTGGAGGAAGGTGGGTGGAACTAAAGTAATGCCTAATGACATTAATAAAAGGACGGGATGAGAAAAAAGATTAATCGTGGGGGAAGAGAGAGAGAGAGAGAGAGAGAGAGAGAGAGAGAGAGAGAGACAGACAGACAGACAGAGACAGACAGACAGACAGATAGACAGACAGACAGACAGACAGAGACTGACAGACAGACAGAGACGGAGAATGTTATCCCTGTTCAGACTTTCCCTAAGGTTACAAGATGATGCGGCAGCCACCATCCGAAATACTCTACATCATTTTATAACCATATATATTACTGAGAGGAGAAGGACTGTATCTTTTGTTCCTCTGCATTTTCGTTTGAGTGAAAGATGCTTCTGTAATAAAAATTCAAGGCTCGAGTACATCACTCTATACGCCTTGTTATATGATACTGTCAATCTCATTCCTGGCTCGGGAGGTAAAACAACTAAATGGTGATATTATAATCAGTCTTATTTCCTTACCAACAGATAAGCCTTAAAAAATACACATGTTTTCAGGAGTGTTCCCTTGCTCATGGATCATAGTGAATATATTTATAATAATAAGTACCGTATTATTATATATTACTACTACTACTACTATAATAATTCTTCTTCTTCTTCTTCTTCTTCTTCTTCTTCTTCTTATTATTATTATTATACTGGAGTATTTTTAACACAAATAAGCTCCCTGGCTGTGCTCCACCCTGAATATGAATATCGCTTGATTAATCCACAGGAAGTCTCATTATGCATTCACAGGCAGGTTCGTCCAAAGTTTCCAGAGCAGCGGTTACTGGGCGAGTCGTGTGTGCTGCTGATGACCTCGGCTACCAGTGATGAGGCTGTGAAGAGCGTTCCTCCGTTAATGAAGCTCCATAACACCTTCTCCTAAGACATTTATTTTGTTTATTACACCTTACCCTCATCTTTTGAGTTACATAAATCCCTCTAATATCGCCATACTCTGGAAAAATAACGTAAAAAAACGACATTAACCTGCCTTATCCAAAAATAAACCGCCAAAGAAAGGGTTTTAGGGAGCTTCCTTAAGCATGGGAAACCAGTAAACGGACAGCAGGTACGAAAACTGGCACAGAAGTTGAAAAATAAGTGTGAATTTTAATACACTTCTCTGTCATAGTTGTACCAGGAGCCAGGTTTACTGTAATTATTTTAAATTTCCATAGTTTCTCTAACTAACGTTCGAAACAATTCAGAGTTGAACTGTACCTTCTGGATAAAACCTTTATGAAGCTGGAACCCAAGAACCGAGAACTGGACATCGCTTTTCGACGCTGACACCTTGTATGTTTTTAAGATATTAAGGCGCGGGATTGAAGAATATAAAACAATAATAATAATAATAATAATAATAATAATAATAACAATAATAATAATAATAATAATAATAATAATAATAATAATAATATTAATAATTATAATAACAATAATAATGGTAGTTGTTGTAATAATAATAATAATAATAATAATAATAATAATAATAACAATAATAATAATAGTAATAATGATAATAATAACAATAATAATAATAATAATAACAATAACAATAATAATAATAGTAATAATAATAATAATAGTAATAGTAATAATAATAAAAATAATTGCAATAGTAATAATAATAATAATAATAATAATAATAATAAAGGATAGTAATAATAAATCTCTCGTTCGTGGACAAACTTAAAAACTGAATTCCTTGTCCCTTTAATTCTCTTGATGGAGTTGATGCACGCAAACACCAATTAGCCTTTGTGATTTTTTTTTTCATGTGGTTTCTCTATTTCTTAAAAATTCTGATAATAACAAATACACCATAGCCATACAGGCCAAATTTTGGAGACCATCCCATATGAGTTACATCATCCGATATATTCATCGATCTGGATTTTTAACTCTTGTAAGGACATTCTGGTGACGTACTTCTTATTTTTTATCATTATTATTATTTTTTTTTGATAAGTCAGGCCAGCAGAAAGACAGCCAGTGATTTAAGAAAACAAAAATGTGGACAAGATTGCTGATCTGCAACCATACGGAAAATGGAGGGACAGTGAGGAATGACCCGAGAAATCTAATGAGTCAGTCTTCGAGGCTTAACAAACTTTCCAGACTATCATGTAAGAGAGTCCAAACTGTCCGTCTACAACTGGAACGATATTGTCCCTCAAAGTGAGCATTGCTGTGGTATGCTGGAAGAATTTATAAGGTCACTGTGGACATGGTCTATCTGTCTGTTTATCTGTCTATTGCGAGAGTCCTTATTCCGGGAAGGGATGGCTACGGACGAATCGCCCCATGTCATTCTGCCCTCCATCATCAGGCTACCCTTTCTCCGACTCACACTCCCCTCGCTCATTTACCTCGCCACCACATCCCTCCATCTCAGCTCTGCTCGCTCCCTTCCCCTCTCCCCATCCTCCTCATCCACATGCATTCTCCTGGTCAGTCTCTCTTTCTCCATTTAATCCACATGAACATCATATTTATTACAAAATGCCGTTGTATTATGAACATGTATATGAATAGACTCATTGTTACTTTGAAGGCTATTCCTCATTTTTAAACCCTTTGTATGAATTATGGCCTTGCCGATTCTTGCCAAAATTCAAAACTTCTTTAAAAATACAATTAATTTCTGGATGTGCTATAACTCGACTAGTTTATAAAATGAGATAAATGGATATATTTTTACGTGCTCGCATAAGTAACAGCGCGTTTACTTTAACCTGACAAAGACTGCTTACCTTTTCGAGCTCGGATGCTGGATGTGTAGTCAAACTGGAGTGTATATTTGATCAGTAATCAAGGAGACTCACTCGTAACTCATAACTAATGCTCACTGAATTTCATGTAACGATGGCATAGTATTTAAGTTGTGGGAATGGCCCAGTTCCATCAGATGTTGATAAATCGACTACAAAAGTTACAGTAAACATGCACTTATAAGGTTAGCTGTGTATTCTCTCTCGTTTCTCCACACGGGATCTCAGGTATACTCAGCACAGGTTACACGCGATCTAGTATGCGAATGACTGTTTGAGCTTCGTTTTGTTTGCTTAACCCCTTCACTGATATGGTATGTTTCTTATTATGTTCATGCTATCGCTAAACCTTTTTTCAGGTTGGGAGAGGGTTTTCGAATTGGGGGAATCTGTTTTAGCCTTCTTTAAACCCTTCAGTCCGATACTATATTCTTAATTCATTCGGATATTTTTATTCAGCTATGGAGACAGTTTTCGTTCTGGAGATGTTTGATATATGCATCGTCAACCCCTATCACTATTAGAGGTCCTCTCTATGTTGAATAAAATCGTCCGGTAGTTATCTAAGTTAAATGAAGAATAAAATGAAAGAAAAGCATTCGGGAGCTGAATGCTAATCGCCCGCCAGAATATGTTGTTGGTCAAGTCTAAGATTTAGGCCATATCTTGATACCCTGAAGGTTTCACGTTGATAGATCAAACCGTTCAGGAGATATAATGGAAACAGACAGACAGACAGACAGACAGACACACACACACACACACACACACACACACACACACACACACACAGACACACACACACAGACACACACACACACACACACACACACACACACACACACACACACACAGAGGCAGGCAGAAACATTATCGCGCCGCCTTCTAAAGGCGGCTGATAAAAAGAAGTATATAATGAACATGTCATCGGAATCAAGGAGGTATATAACCTCTTCGATACTAGAGGTCCTGCTTTACTTGAATATAATCTTTTCGTGGTCACCTGAATGAAGTGAAAAATACGTCCTTTGACTGAACTGCTTAGTGGTGTTTGTACATTTATGGCAACCTAATAGATGCATGAACTACTATGGTGCATGGAGAGGGTGCTTGTTATATGGGACAGGGAACCCTCTCCTTTGTGGAGGCAGCTGGACTACTTTGTAAGACAGTGGTCAGTGTTTTTTTTTTTTTTTTTTTTTTACCGTTTTTAGTGTCTACTGTTTTTCTGGTTTTATTAGTGCTTTTAACGGTCTTTATTTTTGCTTGTTACATTTTATCTTCTTGTATGGTTTTATTCTCTCTTAGTTGTAGTCTTTTATTTCTTGCCCGGCAGCATTTGACCGTGACAACTTCGCCTCCAATATCCACTCAGTTAATCAATTACTCAGTCAACCACGAACTACTAGAACAATGGGTGGTCCGCAAATGTCTACCTCCTAACTTGTGTGTTGCAGGGAAGATTGGACTTCGTGACGAGCGCATTTATATGACTTCAAGAAAATGTTAATCAACCATGTAGGTGAGGGCGGTGATGGGTCGGACAGTGGGATGGTTCGGACAGTACATTCCCTGAGAAACGTATGGGACCTAGGGCCGTGTGATCTTGTGTGAAAGTGGGAGAGTTTGTTTACTTCGACCACACGGAACCTCCAAGCTAGAAACCCCTCACTTTTTGATGCAGATCAGATTTTATGTTTTTGTTTTTGTTTTTTTTCGTCTCTTATGTAATAATTTGCGGGTATATCGTAAGCTCTACCTTTATGAATATGCCAGGCATCGAACTGTGCATTATCAGGGTGAATCTGTGCTGCATGTAGAATATATTGTTATGAAAAACGAATGTTAAACTCTCTAAGGTGGAACCTGAGAGTACCCATCAATTAATTACATAGGTTCGGGATGATTCGGAGAGTTGAGGAGGGGGTTTGGTTCGGACAGTCCTAACTATCCCTTCACTACTACCAAGGCCTGACCTTACCAAAAGATAACGCTACTTTTGATCATTTATATTTGAACACATAGTGAAACACCATTCTTAATAGTTATCAGGGAATATATATTAATAGTTTTGTTTGTTTAACCTATTCCTCAAAGTGTGAAAAGAAGGTAGGGGTATTACAACTTCTGTTTCAGTTTTGCAGGCTACAATATGCATTAAAAGTGTTTAGTTAGTCAGTCTGAAATAAGGCCTAGAAATTGAAGTGAAGTCAATATTCCAGAGAGAGAGAGAGAGAGAGAGAGAGAGAGAGAGAGAAGACTATTTATGCATAATTTTGTAGCAGAAAGTAAGAAGTTAAATCAGTTATTATTAAATCTGGTGAAGGTTATTTCAGTTATAATTTTTTCTAAACAGATATCAAGTAGTTCATTTGGATTCTGAAGTTTAATATTGTACTTTAGGAAAATGAAACATCTTTGAATTAATAAATGTTTGTTTTTATCCAATATAACTTACATAATTTTAAGAATATGCTGAGTAATACATATGGCCGAACCATCCCACCCTACTGTCCGAACCATCACCACTGGTAGGGATGGTTCGGACGATTTAGTCACTTGTGTTTCGTTAACAATAGCTTAAAGCTGAAAAGAGCTAAGAATGTTATATTATCAACCTAAAGAACCAAATGATGTAGCAACATTTTAACATAAACCAGATTACACTCCTGCTAAAACCTGAATTTATATATATATATATATATATATATATATATATATATATATATATATATATATATATATATATATATATATATATATATATATATATTAATGTCCGAACCATCACCGCCCTCCCCTAATTAATGGACGTAAAGAAACAGATACTATAAACCAAAGAACGGATTTTGAGAAGTAGAAAATGATGCAAGATTATTGTTGTTGCTGTTGCTCATTCCCCCTGCTTGGGCAAGCAGATCGCTCGACAGCAGATAAGCAACTGCCTCTATTGGTGATGTGCAGTGCTCCAGTATGTGTACTGTGTGGGCCGTACAGGCCGGGCACGTGTCATCAGTAATGTCACCCACTCAAATCCAAGCTGGTAGCTGACTGAGCAGTCCTTTCAACACACTAGAAGTGAGATGCTACATGTATGGGCTACACTGTATAAAAGACATTGTCGTGCCCTAGAGCAATGTACTAATCTTCTCACCAAAAAAGGTGCATAGGGAAATGTAAGGAAGAACAGTTTCCCTTATGATTCCCCATTAAAATTACGACCACTGGTAGGAAGTTATAATTAGCTGTCATCCTTACCCTCCATATTTTTCGCCTCCCTGTGACTAGACCGCCAAATGACCATTAATTCTGCCCATTTCTCCCTTACATCAATAAATCTCGTATTCCCGTATCCCAGTCTGTCTCTATAGAATAGCCTACTGGCGATTTTCTTTCTCTCTCTTCCTTTGTGTGTGTGTGTGTGTGTGTGTGTGTGTGTGTGTGTCGGACACTGATAGATGGATTGGTTGTAAATACTTTGGGGGAGAGAGAGAGAGAGAGAGAGAGAGAGAGAGAGAGAGAGAGAGAGATGCAGAATAGATGGACTGTACATAAAACAGAAAGTCATTAACCCTCACATGGTTGGGACAACTGCAGCCTACAATTCTACCAAACACCAAACGATTATTGTATTTGACTGGGAATGAGTCTTTGGAGTCTGAGGTTCATTTTCTCGTCGGTTAAGGAAGGTCCCTAACAACTTTTCCTAAGCGATGTATTTTGATGATTACATATTACTGTCCTGTCCTGTGTTTTACAAATCCTTCTAACATAACGTTCAAAAGGATATTAACCAGCCATATTCAAAACTAGATCGCTAAGGAAGAGGTGCTAGAAGGCCTCCTTACCCGAGGAGAATACGAGCCTTCCTAAGTATTAATGCTGTCATCATTAAGCATCTGGTTTGCTAGTCATCTTAACCCCCCTCCTCTCTCTCTCTCTCTCTCTCTCTCTCTCTCTCTCTCTCTCCTTTATCACTCAGCATATTGAGTAGCGACACGGACTGACGGGATATGTTCACTCAGAGCGTTCAACTGATTTGTGATCCTCTCTTCAGTGCCAGCCACACGTCAGCACTTCAATATCGGTGACTTACCATAAAAATACAGACATACAGTACACGTCATTGAAAACTACAACGAATATTCCCATGAGCATAAGTTAATCATTTTCGGTACTGTATCTTTCATGCCATGATATCCAACGTGTCTTGTTGTGTCTTTAAGGCACTGGTGTCATGGAGTGACAGGTAAAGTGGGGGGTTCTCTGGGCAACCCGTATCACTCAGGACAAAACAGAAACTATAGGCTAAGCAATTAAACTGATTAAAAAATGCTAATGAAAACAAAAGAAATAAGGTGTTAGGGTACTCGACCTTCATTAAAAAAAAAAAAAAAGTTGAACACAAGAAAGTTACGTAGAGTTTGCACCCTGTTTTACCCTCGTGCTTCTGACGTGAGATGGAGTTGACAGGCGAAAATGTTTCCCACGAATCAAGGATACTAGGACCCTGAAACATCAGCCATCACAGTAAAATGAAAAACCGCGCACAGAATGATGGTATATGATGATAGTTATAACCAATCTAGTGTTTCACCAGTGAAGTAAGTCTTGGTTCACAAATAATTTGATGTTATTCTCTTAGTCCGACCAACTTTTTACAACTAATATTTCCTCAGAAACATGTGGTTTCAAGCAATGGTTCGTTTATAATAACTGACAAAAAAGATTCTGCAACAGTCATTGCCACTTCTCAGTGATAAATACTCAGGCAAAATACGTTTACTTGATTGATTCGTGGGCAGTGCGGTAGTTAGGAGGACGAAAGGATGCTGAAGATGTACTATAAAGATAAACCTAGATATGACGAGGAAGGAGGCAAGCTCATGCACGTAAAAAATAAAAATCAGTAAAAAACACTGACTGTAAAAAGTAGGAAGTGAGGACAATCAAAACAAATAGTGCAAATGAATGATGAAGAATGGACGAAGTATGGCTTGGTGAAACATTAAGCGTGTAAGGGGAGAGACAAGGGACATCTTGCAATGCCACACAGCAGCTAATGCATCTCCCTTGTTGTGGCTGCAAGCACGTAATTATGTCTGGAGCCTCCGGGGATTAGGATGGTAATGAAGAGATTCCCCCCGACGACGTCCCCCTCCTCGCCTCCTGAACCCCGCCACATTCAAGCTATGGCTTCCACATTGTTGCTCTTGGGACGACAGCGTACAAGAGTGCCACGTAACACATATAAAAGATGATAAGAACACATATCGACATGGCATCACTAAATTTCCTTAACCATACTCATTCTTCATGATGAAGTCATAAAATTGTTATTCCATCAACTTATCCTCCCTGCGACATCAGGATCATTCGGCTTGTCTCACGTCTGGCCCTTGTCGGAAACTTGTAAAGTATGCGAAGGGAGATTTTTTTTTTTTTTTCTCAGGGATACCACCTGCGATGTGATCAGGCATGGTTCAATATTCTAACTGAATCGGTGAAAATGAGGTATATTCAGACTCGGCTATCTGTCAGATTTGGTTTTATTGTTTGAGGGAGCAGGTTATGATGCTTTACCCAGACTCACTCACACCTGAAGAATGAAAATAGCACTAAAACCATGCAGCTGAACGTACGCAACGTGATGTTTATTGTAAGGAAATAATTTTCTTTCTTTGTAGATAAGTTCCATTCATTAACAATGTAGGGAATGAATATGTGATATAAGATATTTAGCGTGAACTTTTATAATAACGTACACTCATAAGAAGCTGATTACAACTGGGTTTATCTCAGAAAGGCAATGCAACACATCTCTTAACTACTTAACGTCAAATAAAAGAGAAAAAATGAGTAATACATTGCATGAATGAATTAAGATACTAGAAACTCCTGCTGTTGCTAGGAAGAAACAATTTAGGAATTTCCCCTTCGTGTGCTAAATCCTCATTATTATGTCTCATCGCTACTACACCAAGTGCAACTACACCAGTCGTACGTGAAACTGTCTCAGCATATCACAATAGCAGTGGCTAAAATGAATGCTTATGCTGTAGAGCTGTGGCGTATGGCATGTGTGTGATAACATTTATAAACGTGATGGTGAAGCAAATGCAAATCTTCTTCCACGCAACTGTCATAATTGAGCTTTACCTCAACCGTGTGACCTGTATTGCTCCTTGAAACCATCGAAGCGGAGTGATGAAATGTACGAGATGAACAAAGGAATGGGTGGGATGGGCTAAAATACTGGTGGACGGTGAAACTGGGACAGGAAAGAATACTCTGCTATAATGGATGTGACATGTAGAGCTGGTGGATTTCGTGCAGTGAAGGTTTGTTTCAAAATACCCTCGAACAAAGTAGGTATCAATGTGGTAAAGAAGTGGGCGTGAAGGATAAAGAAATGTGTGAGAAGGGCTTTTACTGTGGCGATAGTTGGGGAGAGGCCATGAGAGTATACCCTGTGTAAATAATGTAGGATTCATTGTGTTTTGGTACAGCAGAGAAATATTTGCAGTCACCTCCATCAAGACACAGGACAAGGCAAACTTGCATTGTGTTCATACAGCATAAAGCTCTCGTTTTTCAACTACCAGCCATATACTCGTAGCTACCGTCGGCTATATTTGCATGATTACAGGATGATACAGGATGAGAGCTAAAGATGTGTGTGGACTACATGCAAATGCATTAAATAGTGAGAATTGAAATCCGTGGAGTATGTAGTACATAATTATGTATCTACAAGTGTACTTGTATTGCACCACCTTTTTTCATTGTTTCTCTTCCTAATTAATCATCTCTTCCCCAGTTTCATTAGTCACTATCATGCATTCATCACTCTTTCTCTCTCACACTCTCCTCCACTTACTTCCCCACGGTTCTGCTCTCTCCCTCATCACACACCTCAAGCTCACGCCACTGAGTTGCCTCATAAATCCTGGGGCTTCATTACTGCGATGAGCCACGATATGCCCACGAGGGATGGGAGAGGAGAATGGATGGGTGGAGAGAGAGAGAGAGAGAGAGAGAGAGAGAGAGAGAGAGAGAGAGAGAGAGAGAGAGAATGCAACACTCTGGGCTGAGGCGTGGCCTTTGAAGATACTGTATGTTAAGACAGAATGTTAAAAGATGAGGTTTAAATGGACCGCTGAACAGAAAGACAGGGAACTAAATACACTATAAATTCCTTAGTAGATGAGATCCCCAGACTTAATGCCCGGTAGTCACAGGTAGCATTAAGCATTAGAGAGAGAGGGGGGGGGGAGGCTCGCTTTTATTCTCAAGTGTTAATGATGCCCATGGTGAAAACTGCAACTACTGAATAATACCACAGCTCAATGTATAGAGCGACTCTCGTTCTTTAGAGCTAACACATCTTTTCAAATTTTGTCACCCTATTCATGCTCTTAAAATGTACACTAAATCTTCCCGTGATGTACCTTTTGGGCTTACTTCTTAAGTCCTTTCGCAGATCTTTTTTCTCTTTCCAGTATTATTTCTTTTGTTGACATTCCGTTTCCAAGTCAATAACCTTCTCTTCTTCCGCTGTAATACCCCCTTTTTCATATCGTCCAGTCTCAATTCTCCTCCCTGTTTAACACCACTTCTTCATCTCATCCTCCCTCCCCATCCATTCATGCCTTCACCACAGCTCATTAACATTCCTTACCCACTTCCTGCACTTCCCACACTTTTGAATTCATCCCCCATTCCCATGCTGATAGCGCTGGCAGTGACCTATTTGCTTGGCTTCCCCTGCCGAGCAGTTCTAGAAAAATGGGAGAAATGGAGTTCCCCCGAGCTAAGCCCTGTATTGGACTATATAGCCCCGCTAGAGTTACAGGAGGGAGCTACCCCTCCCGGCACGGCAGCCCGGGCGAGGCTTGAACTTGCAATCCCCCGATCACGAGTCCAGCGCGCTACCACTGTGCTACCGCGCCCCCCGAGCAGTTCTAGAGGAAAGTGGTGCCAGAAATGACAAAAATTGAAGCGGGTTTTTGCTGAACACAACCTTTCCAAGCGCAGGGCGTCACCTCTTGAAGTAACTGAATAATGAGTGAAAAGGAAGAGGTGGAGGGTCAAATGATGCGATAAATACAAAGTGAGAGAAACCTAAAAAGAGATACATTATCTGAATAGAACGGAGAGGACAAAGAAAAGAAATTATTATACAGGATACAAATTGACTAATAGAGCTGGGTAGCGGACCTCAAGTATTAGGCGCATGATGACAGGGAGCGAAAGCGTGAGAAGGCAAAGGGATGGAGGATGAGAAGAGACTGGGTGAAGATGATGCGAGAGAGAGAGAGAGAGAGAGAGAGATTAATGTACAATACGTATTTTCACTTCCATTTTCTAGCATATCGTATCCATATTAAATAAAAATGCTCATATGTGCATAAACATAGATACACACAGTTTACACAGGCACATAATGCTCCTCATTACATAAAGAATCATTAAATCAAAAACTTACCCTTCTTTCTTCCATGTTATGAAGTTGAACCTTAGTTTAAAACGACTGATCATGAGTATATTAGAATAAGAATACGCGATCTTGTGTTCAGTATTAAATTTGTGCCCTCGAATGAATAAGTATTTTACTGAAGAAGTAAAAGGAACTGTATAATTCTGTTGTTTAGGTCACCACTTGTTTAGAGAGGGAGGGGGAAGAAGGGGGCGAAGTTGTGGGTGCGGGCCAAAAAGAAAAATACTCAGCTTCTTGTTCAGAGTTCACCAAACTTATAGGAAAAAAGATTTATGTGAAAAGTTCAGAACGATGTCTCTCATAAAAGAGCACTATACTTTATTACTGTGGACGATTAAACAAGAACTTTTACACTGGTAGAAGATTAGGACAAACATG
Organism: Coenobita brevimanus; assembly: GCF_032717465.1. Taxonomy (NCBI): domain Eukaryota; kingdom Metazoa; phylum Arthropoda; class Malacostraca; order Decapoda; family Coenobitidae; genus Coenobita; species Coenobita brevimanus. Next base: position 24,492,088 of record NC_136976.1, read on the forward strand.
CGTTGGGCAAAAACTCCGGTTTGTTTGTATGTAACTTAGGTCTGAAACTGATGACATTTCTACAGATGTATAACAAGGTGAGAGATAGAGAGAGAGAGAGAGAGAGAGAGAGAGAGACTGGCAGATTAGCGTTTACTTATGATATAGCTTAGTATCTACCTATATCTATCCATCTATTTATATATCTTCATCTATCTACCTATCTATGTAGATAGACAGATAGACTGATAGATAGATATTATATGAATAACACACACGAATATAGTAACAGGGCAGAATAAAAAATGAACCGGTAAGGAAGCTGTGTTAGTAAGCTTCCAAACCACACAAGAATACCACCTAAGAGGTCAACAGCTCTACCACCATGGCACGTGACGAAACTAATTGCCCACTGTAGATTCTGGGACACCTCGCTGCCCCAGCGATTATATAGTACATTAGCTGGCTTCACATTATTTGACCCCAGTATAAAGGTTGGTAATAGATTAGCCTTACCGTGGTGGCGGCCACTCATACTTTACTAAGTTTACTACTACGCAATACGTCCCGCTGATATATACACCACTACTCCTTTACCAGGGTGCCAATATACTGCTACATTCAGTTAATCCTTCACCACGAAATCTACATACTGCTACATAAGTTAATTTTTACAAAAAGCATTACATGACAAAGAAGTTAGCACATCTTATTAATACATGATATGCTGTTCAATTACGAATGCTTCAGAGAATTTGACAGTCATTTCTTTACGAGAGAAAATTCATGCGAACTGAGGGTCATTTTAAAGGAAAAAGATAGATCGGTTTCCAGGATATATGACCTCCGTTGTAAATCACGGTGTCAGAAATGGACGCACTGAATAAATCAAATAGCTCGTCTGCCAGGTCATACAAGCCTTCCTCAACTCGCTCCCCATCCTCCGGAAGAAGGATTGTGAGCCACAGAAGAACAGCTTCAGCTTGCAGTCCACTGGGTTCATGTTCCGAGAAACCTGGAGTTGTCATTACTGCTACTACTTCTACATTAAGTTACAAGTTTTTAAGCCATCTAAAGTGGGGGTTGAGGACATGTAATTAAAACTAAGACCAAATCCTTTTACATCACTTACAAATCAGGTGATGAGGACAGAACATGTCTGAATGTCTTGGAAGGTTGCTGACAGCGCTCAGTGTGGGATGCAGGCCGTCAAAATCAGGGGCTTCTCACACCTTCGTGCTCTTATTTATTTATGTCTTTGTTTCCTTCATTCTTTTCTCTTCCTTCTGCCTACGGGTGACTTTTCACTCCCTCTTCTGTCTTTCATTCCTTCATTCTTTCCTCTCCCTTCTGCCTGTGGGTGACTCTACACTGAATGACAAGCCAAATGGTTTCCTGTACACCAGGAAACCATTTACTACGCTGGATGGTAACCATATAACCAAATTTTGGCGCCTGGTGGTTTAGTGGGTAATTATTGTGCTCCAGTCGGACTGAACCGGGGAAGGTTTATATCCAAGGGGTGATTGGGGTTTATTGCTCATGTTATGCCACTCAGGGATGAGTGAGGCTGGTCACTCTCATCTTAAATGTCAGGACCAACTACCTAGCCCCGGGCTTCTACGCTCCTCATTGGGAAACGTAGGATTCAATGATGGATGGATGGATTTATACAAATACAAGCGCAGACTTTATGATGACTTTATACTTAAAGATGAATCAGAAACGTTGCAGCGCCTCCTTATATAAACATGTCAGGGGAAATCAGTTCTGATTACATGAACATCTGTTTAATGAATGTTAAAATTAGTTCGAATTTAGAGAGAGAGAAATTTTTTTCAAGATTTTTATAGGGTTAGGGGCATCGTTTAACCCACTATACGGGATATGAAGCTACAAGTATCCGTAGAGTTTATCCACTGATGTGAAGAGTTGTGGATCGATCACATTATTATACCCGCGCTCAAGAAGCAACTGCTGATATTATGTTTTACTCAACGTGTGTGTGTGTGGGGGGGGGGTTAAACGAAGTAACTAAAATTTATTTCACCTGATTAACCAAATTTAGTGGAGAGATTGAGGGTCAGGTGAGAAGAAAACTGATTATCTTATTTAAAGGGCAATAGATGAAAGATCAAGGTCACTAGGCAAGGTCAAAGTTCGACACGTGAGTGTGTGTGTGAACAAAATGACAACTTTGTTCTGAATTACATCAAACTTGTTGGAAGGGTTGAGTATTTGTCGCGGGGTTTACTTGTAAAGTTTCAGAGCAATATGTCAAAGATCAAGGTTACAAGGCAAGGTAAACTTGAATAGTTGTATTTCGTTTAGTTCCAACGTCGTGGAAAGTTCAGAGTACGGCGAGAATAAAGTTATTTGATTTTAAAACAACTAAATATTCAGGTCACAAGTACTGTAAACAACAAAGTCGCATGGCAAGGTCAACTTATAAACTTTCAATCCGATTTATGCCAAACTTCATGAGAGAGTTCGGAGTAAAGTAGGACTGAGGGGATTCGATTTTGGAAAAAAAAAAAAGAACTCGGAGGTCAAGGTAAAAGTTTCGGCACTTACACCGGTTGGTGAAATGGGAATGCTGGCAATTGTAAGTTTTGTGTGGTATAATGGTGTTGCAATAGTACTAAGTATTAAGAGAACAGTATCTAAGAGTGGATCAGATCTTAAGTACAGATATGATTGAGATAAGACGAATGAAATGTTTGAGACAGAAAAGAACGAAGAAGTGAGTGGAACGGGTAACAGATGAGCAAATATAGTGTTTGTAAGGATACACGTTACCATTGAAAGGAAATGAATAACGAAACCATGCATAAAATGGACTTAGGAAGGAGCAAACAGGCAAAAATTTTAAATGGAGATCAAGCGGAAGGGGCAGCGAAAGGGACTAACACTCTGTACAAAGGTGAAAAGAAAAAAAAAAAGAGGGAATGAAAAAAATACGATTAAAAGGAATCAAATAAGCATCACGTAAGAGATGAAGCAGAATGAAAGGGAACTCTTTGGAGGGAAGTCTATGATACAGTGAATAACGGTGTTGGGAGGAAGAGAAGAAATTGACAAGACTGAAATAAATAGAAGAGGCCTGTAAAATGAGCAATGGAGTAGCAACAGGAGAGGAAACAGGGAATGCAACGGATAGCAGGATAAGAAGCACATGAATTGAAGGAAAGAACAATGAGGAAAACGGTAAAGAGAAGCAGGTAATAAAATGGAGGAACAGGACGGGATTATGATATAAAGAGGAAGGTCGACAAAGGAGCAGTTGTGATGATACCCAGCTAGTTTACCTGGCGGAGTGCATTCTTGTTGACAGTAGAGGAATGAGGAGTTAATTAACACAGAAAGAGCTTCACGTCTCGTTGGTATAGTACTATTAGCTTGCTTACCTTACACTCGTCCTTCTACTGCTGCTAATGTATATGGCATATTGTATATAAAATATACTTGTCCCTCTCGTTTATGTGTACACCGAAATCAACTTTTTAGCATCAGTTTGCATATACTGTATCAACACATACCAAGGGCAGATAAGAAGCTACCAGTGAGAAAATAACAGGTCTCTTACGAGGTCTAGTAAGGTACGCGGAGTTTCACGGAATTAATAGGATATAAAGCGACATTAAGGGAGAACGATATTAATTTGCTGGCTTATTATACTCAGGCAGGTGGCATAATACCCTGCCATCAGGGGACCAACGTGAATTTAATTAACATTCTGATGTACTGTAGAAGGTACATTAGGAATTCAATATATCAAGGGAAGTTTTACTTCATAAACAGGTGTGTGTGTGTGTGTGTGTGTGTATGTGTGTGTGTGTGTGTGTGTGTGTGTATTTTATATATATATAAATATCTATATATATATATATATATATATATATATATATATATATATATATATATATATATATATATATATAGGGGAGAGAGAGAGAGAGAGAGCGTGTGTGTGTGTGTGTGTGTAATTCACCAGGTCGGTCAGGATCAATTGATGGCCGTGATCGTCAGCTTTTACCCTCCCGGAAGGGAGCTGAGAGCTCATATAGTCCGATCTAAGGGCAAAGCTGTGACCTTCACACACGCAGACACCCATCCCCTTGCTCAAGGGGGACAATACCCACCCACTTCGTCAGTGAAACTTTTCGCAACCTGAGCGAGGAGCGAACTCCCGTCTACCAGATGGCAAGCGAGAACGTTACCACTGAGCCAGCGAGCGGTGTGTGTGTGTGTGTGTGTGTGTGTGTGTGTGTGTGTGTGTGTGTGTGTGTGTGTGTGTGTGTGTGTGTGTGTGTGTGTGTGTGTGTGTGTGTGTGTGTGTGTGTGTGTCACCGAGCTTTAACTCCATATTGAACGACACGAGAACCAGTTACTCGCGAAGTATTTACTGGTCTCATAACTCACTTGCTGTTTTGCCAAGAAAGTTTAAATTAATTGGTATTTTGCTTCTATCCGTTGTTATCTATTACAACTTCTCGTGTTCCGTGGCACAAACAGAGAGCCATGCAAACTTTCTCACTTTCATCAAATACTGTATTATGAAAACTGTTTTTAATAACTGTGCATATATTCAGTTGTATAACGTAGGGGTTCATAAAGGATTTGCTGCCGGAGTGGTGTCACCTAGCAACATACCACTTATACAAACGTCCCTCAGCTCCCTCCTTATCCTCCTAAAGAGAGATGGTGGGCTGCAGGTGGACAATTATTTCAGCCTGCAGTCCTCCTAGTTCACTTCCAGATGGCCCTGGAGTACCAACAGAAACATAAGACATATTTGGGAATAAAAAAATGCACAGCCAACGAAATCATAGTGTATTATTGATCACTAGAATAAAATTAAACAAGACGAGATAAAAATAACATATCATGTATTACGTAAGATACACTACACACTACAGAATGCCCAAAGCAATAGTTACTACAGAAAATGCAAACTGTACTACAGCTGCTGCTTTCCCATCCTTCGCTTTTGCCTTTCCTTTTCTGTGTTTTAGGTACTCCGCACTCCATTACACTCCTTTCGAGGGGTATGGAGGAATTTGCGGACGTCTGCATAACTGGAGAGCAAAGCGACCAGTTTTATTGGTTCCATCAGGTGAAGGCGTCCCTCTCTAGCACTTTACCCAACCGTACTAGTCAAGGACGGTGATTAGTGTAACATCTCTGTTCACGTTTGTATTTTGCCAAGTCACAATTATTTATTCAACCTTGCCAACAACAATACGCCGATCAAGTAGTCATATCTTCAAGGTTGTAATAAAGTCCTGTTAAAAAGGTTATCTAGCCTATAGAGTGTTCATATATATATATATATATATATATATATATATATATATATATATATATATATATATATATATTTTTCCTACAACAATGTCTATCATATCGCAAGCATCATCTCACTCACTCACTCACTCTCACTCTCACTCTCTCTCTCTCTCTCTCTCTCTCTCTCTCTCTCTCTCTCACACACACACACACACACACACACACACACCGCATTATCGTCAAACACGGTCAGTCCTTACACAATACCTCCATTAGCTGCCAGTTCACATTACCAGAGGGAGTTTCCACCGTCGCGCCGCTCACAACCAAACACACCTGACTATCATCTTACTCTTCATTATCCCAGTTTGCTGTGTGTTCCAGTTACGGTAACAGGGTACAGTTTTCGTGTCATAAAGTTTATATTCTTCGGTGTAGCCATAAAGTTATCCCAAGGTCACTGATCAGTTTTTATCGTCCTTTTTGTGACTTCCTAATATCCACTTATAAACTACATTATCACTGCAGAACATTATATGAACTGACATTCTCTGAACTCTTTGACAGTACCTTCTCACTGACGATGTCAGGTACGTAAATGAACACTGAATGTTGGACTTTCGCTGATATGCTCAAGTAAGAACTAGATCTTTTGAGTGTACGTTCTATAAATGCATTAAATTATCAACGGTAGAAAATGTGCAATCTTTCAGCATTCCATTAAGAACAATTATTTTTAATCTGGACACGTCTTATCGGAAGTCTGCCGGAATTATAATACGACATCAACAACTGTGGCACTGCAATAAGGTATGAATGAAATACATTTGCAATTTTTTCGACCATAATTTTGCGATAGATCTTGATTTGGCTCTCTTCTGTTTGCTGTTCTGTAGAAACAGCATTTCTGCAGGCTTCCAGGTTTTGATTCTCTCTCTCTCTATAAAATAAAAATAGGGGAAGAGGACGAAAACTATATAAAGTTAAACGTGTAACATCAGTTTACAGAACACTACGGATAGCAGGCTAGGTGGACAGAAGTAACTACAACTACAGTACATCCTTTTCTGCAACTACATCGTGGGTACCTCTATACTGCCAAAGACCAGGGGGAAGGGAGCGCAAGTAAAACGAAAAATGAAAAAAGGAAAAGTAATGTAATAATGACATGACAGATAATTTATAATCCAGTTTCATAACAGTTGCCCTGTTGCATGACAATGGCGAAGCAAGCAATAATGTAGTGCAATATGTACAGAGTTCGTGAGTTCTTCACTGACGAGCAGATGGCCACAATGTACAAAAGTCATGTGCGTTCTCAGAACGAATACTGTTCACCACTGTGGAGTGGATGTGGAGCGGTTGCACTGAGGCAGTTGGACAAAATTCAATATAAAGCCATTAGATTAATCAATAATTCTGCCATAACGCAGGACCTTCCCCCATTATCAGTACGTAGAGATGTTGCTTCTTTAGCATTATTTTATCGGTATTTTTACCGTAAATGCTCTGACAAACTGGCTTCAATTGTGCTTCCCCTTCACATTTTCTTCCGAAATACTCGGGCAGCTGGGAGCGTCCATGAACTCACACTCTGTCCCCCACAATGCAGAACCTCTGCTTATCAAAATTCATTTATCCCCAGAACTACTACTCTCTGGAATTCACTTCCTGGGAGTTGCTTCCCACATACATTTAATCCTCTCGAATTTAAATCCAGTTGTTATAAGTACTTTATGAATGGAGGATGCCTTTAGGCACATGGACTTATTATTTTTCTTCGTTTTTCCTTCCTCCATTCATTATCATAAAATATATATATATATATATATATATATATATATATATATATATATATATATATATATATATATATATATATATATATATATATATATATATATATATATATGAACCTTAATCACAGAGTACCTTGATTAACTGGGTGATAATGACCTAGAACGGGGGAGAGGTGGACGGAGTCAGATAGCGATTGCATATAAGTTCAGGTACATGGCTGAATTCAGGTCAAGCAATAATTTGGAACGAGACATTTTCAGTCATTTGTTTGGTTCATTTTAGTTAAGGTACTTCTGAATCATCGCGTAAGAGGTATATGAGTGAGGAGGCTGTGAGTTTGAAAGAAGGCAGCCTGACGGCCAAGGATTGAATTACATACAGACGACTCGTTTTTGATCACTTATTCTGAGATTTGGGCATCTGACTGTTCACGGAGAGATGCACGAGGGAACATCCATTGAACCGATAAAACTGGGTCATCTTCTGTCGGACATTTAAGTTGTTAAAGGCTTTGAATAAAACCCACACTTGTAGACGAAGAATATAATTACCAAACAGTTTCGGTGGACACTGCCATCATCTTCAGTGGTCAAGATAGTGAGAGGGAGTGACATACTGACTATACAAGGGTTCCTTTCCTCATCTCTTGGCGTGCTTTCGACAATACGAGAAGCTTCTCATAGCAGTGAAGACCAGGAAACTACAACAACAATTTCTACAAGATTGCCTCCAGGAACAAGTCATCCCTAGATCCCTACGACCAGCACTGTTCCGACAAGCAGACTCTCCATTCCTCGATTCTGCCAAGTACATAATAAAGGACAGTATCCAACAGGCAAAGAGGGACATCGATAGCCTATACTACCGTCTCCGCCAAAAACTACGGATCCTACAGAATCAACTGCCACATGACTTCCTTGAGGTTCTTCGAGAAACAGCCGACAATAAAAGAAAAGCATCGTGAGCAGTTAAACCTAAGTAGAAAACTGTCGGAGTTGTGTGAGAATAGTGTTTGGAGCAAATGCAGTATCCCAAATGCAGTACTAAATTTATCATCTTATGTGCTCACAAAAGTTGAAGAACAAGTTCTCAGTCTCGGATTATCTTTTGCACTAAAACCAAATAATAATGTTGCACTGGATTTCGTTGCCTCCACAATTAATAATCGAGAGAATTTTCCATGTCTAGGAGGAATGATAATGAGTGGGTTAGTGAAACATTTTAATTCTCTTGATTCTATTCCTAGAAGATTTCGTGCTGCTCTCACCAAACTACGGAAAAATGAAGACATTTTCATAACTAAATCGGACAAAAGTAATACAGTGGTTATTCTTGACAAAACTGAATATGGAAATAAAATGAACCATCTTTTTAGTGATACCACAACATACGAAAAATTACGGTCCTCCCCTCTGAAGAGACTTGGATCAGCATTTAACAAGAAAGTGAAAGAAGTGTTGAAAAATGTGCCTAATGTAGATATCAATAAGTTCATTCAGATCAACCCTAAATTACCATATATATACGGATTACCAAAGACCCATAAAACTAATATTCCACTGCGTCCCATAATTTCACAGTGTGGGTGTTTTACGTATAAGTTATCTCAGTTTCTTGCCAATAAATTAGCCCCTGTAGTAGGTACAGTATCCCTAGAACACGTAAAGAACTCTTCGGATTTTATAGAGAAAATTAAATCACTTGACTTTTTCTCTGGTAAAATGGTTAGCTTCGATGTTGATTCATTGTTTACCAAAGTTCCCATTAATGATGTTTTGGAATTTCTAGCTAACAAATTGCCAGAATGTGATATTGATTTAGGTATGCCAGCTGACAGTTTCATAGAACTTGTAAAATTATGTGTGACTTCGAATGCTTTTTCATTTAACAACAACTTCTACATGCAACGTTTTGGTATGGGTATGGGTTCTCCATTGTCACCCATTTTAAGCAATTTATATATGGAGTATTATGAAACGGAACTACTGCCACGGGTTTCTCCCCCTCAACTCATTTGGTTTCGTTATGTTGATGACATATTTTCATTTTGGCCTTCAGCACTTGATAATTTTGACGAGTTTTTCACACACCTAAATAATCTTGCTCCCTCCATTAAATTTAAAGTTGAGTGGGAGAACGGGGGTGTTCATCCTTTTCTTGATGTGTTGGTGATGAAGCAAAATCATTCACTTAGCTTTAAGGTGTATAGGAAACCAACCAGTTGTAACTCGTTCATTCATTATTTTTCGTATCATCAGTCTGCCACAAAATTGTCTGTTATCTCATCAATGTTCCTTAGAGCCCACAGAATATGCAGTCCAGAACATATACAAGAAGAAAATAATCTCATTTGGGAAATCTTCCAAAACTTAAGGTATCCCAAATGGTTCATTAAACACGCATACCTTCGAGCTAGGCGATCTTACTACGCACCTGAAGACCCCACCACAGAAAAGAAACGTTTCCTCACTTTGCCTTATGTTGCAGACTTGAATATGTTAAAGTTAATAGGTTACAGTAGTGATGTAAATATAGCATTTAGGTATACCTCCACCATCAGAGCAATGTTAGTAAAGAACAAATGTACAAATATTCAGAAGCAGGCATATATAAAATTCCTTGCAAAGATTTTGAACTAGTTTACATAGGAGAAACAGGTCGTAGTTTGGAAACACGGATTAAGGAATACAAGTATGCCATAAGAACATGTTATTTAAATAATGCAACATTTAACCATGTTTGTGAAGCCAACCACAGAATTGACTGTCAAGGTAGCCATCTATTGTATAGAAGTCATGACTTTCGGAAACGAAAGATCATTGAAGCCATGTGTATCCAGAAATACGAGAATTTCAACCTTAGTGAAGGTATGTACAAGCTAGATCCTATAATGAGGTCCCTAGTGGAAATGTCCCTTCCTGCTACGACACAGGTAAGATCAGATAGGAATTACACCTGACCTGTCCGGTAATGTCCCCCCCAAAATCCCCCTTGGGTTAATCTTTGCTTACAATCTACCCCACCCCACCTCACCTTTACCCCACCCTTCCACACACACACGCATAAAAAGGAACCCTTGTATAGTCAGTATGTCACTCCCTCTCACTATCTTGACCACTGAAGATGATGGCAGTGTCCACCGAAACTGTTTGGTAATTATATTCTTCGTCTACAAGTGTGGGTTTTATTCACCGTCTTTGATTATCACGCAAGAGTAATTCATCCAGCCTGTTAAAGGCTTGTTAAGTTGCCTAGTATCCTGTTGGGTCATCACTGCACCATTAACTACGCTTATCATTGGAAATCATTACGTCATATAAAGTGACAGTGACGAGGACTAATATATATATTAATGCCAACGAAGGATGACTGACGTTTAATACCAAAATAACTATACTCTTTTCTCAATAACTTGTCCCAGATTTTCGTCCTTTTGCAGCCTCTTTCACGTACTTCAGTGACAGAAAAGAAAATACTACAGCTCACGTCCTTACCAGAGCATTCTTCTTTACTTTGCATCACACTTTGATGCTAATCAGTTGTTACAACTCGGCTTTCAACATGGAGATATGGCCACTTTAGTCCAAGTTAAAGTAAAAACAGTACAATGTGTTGTGTTAGCGCAAACCCCGTATCCTTCCTCAGTTATATGGTATAACTGAGGAAAGCTATGCTGAGAGAGAGAGAGAGAGAGAGAGAGAGAGAGAGAGAGAGAGAGAGAGAGAGAGAGAGGGGGGTGACAACAGTGATTGCCGGCTGAGAAAAAGGGGGGGGGGGTGACAACGGTTATGGAGGTTTTGGTGATGGTGGTAGTGGTGATGGTGGTGATAGTGATGTGAGATCTGGCAATCGCTATGGTGGTGGTTTTGTTGGTGATGGGCCTATAAGCTGTTATGGTGGCGATGGCGATGGTGCTGTCCTTGATTGTGGTGGCGGAGATGATGGCGATGATAGTGGTGGTGGTGGTGGTAATGGTAACGATAGTGATGGCGATGATGGTGATGTTAGTATCTGTGTTGGTGGTGATACGTATGGTTGGTGATGGTGATGGTGCCCTTGACGTGTGAGCCGGTGAGGAGCCACATTACCATTCGTGTTTATGGCCGTGCTCATGACCCTGATGACTTGCTCTAATGATCGTGTTAAGTCAGTCATAATGGTGGCTCGCCTCCTGAATGCTTGGTATTACCCTGTTGGTGCTGGCTACGAGGCTAGAGTGTCAGGATATACATGTGTACGCCACGTATACATCACTGTTTGGGTGTGTGGAGAGTAATATAAACTCTAGTTATATATCACTGTTTGAATGTGAGGGTAATAATATGTACTCATGGTATTTATCATTGTTTGGGTGTGTGTATAGTAATATGTACTCTAGATATATACGGTACCACTGTTTGGGTGTGTGGATGGCAATATGTACTCTAGGTATATGTCACTGTTTGGGTGTGTGGATGGTAATATGTACTCTAGCTACGTAAGTCACTGTTTGTGTGTGTGGATTGTAATATGTGCTCTAGGTATACATCACTGTTTTAAGTGTGTCGATAGTAATATGTACTCTAGGTACATACCACTTTTTTTTTTTCATGTAAGGAAGAAGGAACCAAAGGCAACGAGCCTGCAAAACTAATCCTTCCAAGAGAAAAACAAAATATAAGAGAGAGCCAAATTCAAGATCCGATCATTTCCAGATGCCTGGACACACTGCGTTTGAAAAACTGGAGATCATAGGAAATAGGAAATAAAGACAGAGGGAGACAGTTCCAGAGCTGACCTGTTGCATAAATGAAGGACTGAGAGTAACAGTTAACTCTTGCATTAGAGAGTTGGACAGAAAAGGGATGAGAGTTTGCTGCTGGACGGGTGCCCGTCGTAGGGGTGGAGGAATGCATGCAGACAGTTCAGAGGAGCAGTGACCATTGATGTAGCGATAGAAAAGAGATAAAGATGCAACAGTGCGGCGAAGAGACAAAGGTTGAAGGGAGTCAGTAAGAGGAGGAGAGTTAATTAGGCGAAAAGCCTTTGACTCCACCCTATTGAGAAGAGCTGTATGTGGGGAGCCTCCCCACACATGAGAGTTGTACTCTACACAGGGGCGGATTAAACCCCTGTATAGAGTCAACACCGGAATCGTCTAAAGTGGAATTGGAGGAGAAAGTCTGAGCGAAGAGGCGTGGCTGAATCGGTAGAGAGGCGGCCTGCGGTCCTGATGGACCCAGGATCAAATCCCGGCTGAGGCAGGGAACAGTTTGAGGATTTGAATTTCCTAAAAAGCAGACTTTCCTGATCTACCAGATGACCCGCCGACATGTCGTAAAAATACCCCCGCTAATACCAATACACCAGTCCTGTATGAGACAGCCCTAGCATGTATTCAATATGGATGGTGGGTGTTAGCGCCGAAATGGTGACATGTGGAGGTGTAGGAGGACTACTGGGCCTTGGGATAGGTCAGTGCCCCCAAGCAATAGGCTCTGAAGCCTTTGCCCAGAGTCGGACACATAAAGAAAAAAAAAAAAAAAAATTGTGCAGGGGTAAAGAAGGAACGGAGTCGGCTTAGCACACCCAATCTCTTGGAAGCAGATTTAACAAGAGACGTAATATGATCTTTCCAAGACAAGTCCCGAGTAAATGAAACCCCAAGCTTGTTCAAGGATGATGCAGGATTTAGCTGAATAGTATCAAACATTAGTGGGTATACCTGTGGAAGATTTTGTCTTTGATGCATTAAAAACAACAAGATTATTTTTACCCCAGTTAGAGATATGAGCCAAGTCAGACATTAGGTGTGCCATAGCCTCATCCCTTGTTTGTTGAAGTAACTGCTGAGATGGACGTTGCGGAAATCGAATGGAAAGGTGAAGGGTGGAGTCATCAGCGTATGAGTGGATAGGGTTAGATGTACAGCTTAGAAGGTCATTGATGAATAAAAGGAAGAGAGTTGGTGATAGGACAGAGCCCTGAGGAACACCACTGTTAATAGATCTAGGAGAAGAACGATGGCCGTCTACAACAGCGGCTATAGAACGACCAGAAAGGAAGCTAGAGATGAAGGCACAGATAGAAGGATAGAAACCGTAAGAGGGCAGTTTGGAAATTAAAGATTTATGCCAGACTCGATCGAAAGCCTTAGAGATGTCAAGTGCAATGGCAAAGCTTTCGCCAAAGTCCCGAAAGGAGGATGACCAGGAGTCTGAAAGGTAGGTGAGAAGATCTCCGGTGGAGCGTCCCTGACGGAACCCGTACTGACGATCAGAAAGAAGGTTGTGATAGGAAAGATGCTTTAAAATTTTTCTATTAAGAACAGACTCGAAAACTTTTGAGATACAGGATGTTAAAGCAATTGGACGATAGTTAAAGGGTTGGGAATGGTCACCCTTCTTTGGGACTGGCTGAATGAGAGCAAACTTTCAGCAAGAAGGAAAGGTGCAAGTTGACAGACAAAGGCGAAATAGTTTGCCTAGGCAGGGTGTAAGCACAGAAGCACAGTTCTTGAGAACAACAGGAGGGACTCCATCAGGCCATTATGCCTTATTAGTATTGAGGCCTGTGACAGCAGAAAATACATCAGCTGAAGAAATTTTAATGTCAGCCATGAAGAAGTCAGAGGGGGGAAGTGATGGAGGAACAGCACCGGAATCGTCTAAAGTGGAATTGGAGGAGAAAGTCTGAGCGAGGAGATCTGCTTTATCAATAGAAGAAATAGCTACAAAGCCATCAGAGTAGAAAAGAGGAGGGAAGGATGATGAGGTAAAGTTGTTAGAAAGGTTTTTGGCAAGGTGCCAGAAGGAGCGGGAAGAATTCGAGTTAGAGAGTTGAGAGCATGGAGTACGGATGAAATTATTTTTAGCAGAGCGAAGAACAGACTTAGCTCGATTCCTGGCAGAAACGTAAAAAAAGATGTGATTAAGGGGTGGGTTGACTCTGGTATCTTTTATAGGCCCTCTCCTTGTTGTGGACAGCATTAGAACAAGCGCAATTAAACCAAGGCTTTCTTGCGTCAGTCAAAGGATATGAGAGGGGAATGTATGCTTCCATGTCCGAGAGAATAACCTCCGTAATGCACAAGGCACACTCAGATGGCTCCCGGCCATGGAAGCAATAATCATTCCAGGGAAAATCAAAGAAGTACTGTCTGAGGGCCTCCCAATCCACAGCTCCAAAGTGCCACAGACAACTTTTCTTTCGAGCGTCCACAGGTCGTACCGGAGCGATAGGACAGGTTAAAGTGATAAAGTTGTGATCAGAGGAGCCCAACGGAGATAAAAGATTAACAGTGTAAGCAGAAGGATTAGTTCTAAGGAAGAGGTCAAGTATGTTGGAGCTTTCTCCAAGGCGGTCAGGGATACAGGTAGGATGCTGTACAAGTTGCTGTAGGTTATTAAGGATAGAAAAGATGTAGACTTGTTCACCAAGTGGGTCAGTGAAAGGAGATGAGAGCCAAAGGTGGTGGTGAACACTGAAATCTCCTAGAATGGAGATTTCAGAGAAAGGAGAAATGGATAGAATGTGTTCCATTGTAGAAGTAAGATAGTCGAAGAAATTTTGATTGTCAGTAGAATTAGGGGATAAGTAAACAGCGCAGATATATTTAGTCACAGAATGACAGGAAAGTCGAAGCCAGAGTGTAAAGAATTCAGAAGAATCGAGTTCAGGAACACGAGAGCAAAATAAGTCGTTGCGTATACATACACAACAGTCACCTTTGGCTTTGAAATGAGTATAGAGAAAGTAGGAGGATACAGAAGAGGGTTTGCTGTCAGTTGCCTCAGACAGCTGAGTCTCAGTTAGGAAAAGAAGGTGAGGTTTAGAAGAGGAGAGGTTGTGCTCAACAGAGAGAAAGTTAGAGGAAAGGCCGCGAATGTTGCAGAAAAGAAGAAGTGAGTCAGACAGTGGTTCCAGGCACCTCTAGTCGTCACCGGGAGAGGGGCGGAAGGTGGGGGCATTTATGGTCTCCCCCTTCCCCCGGGGACTCCGAGGCTATGTGTTGTGAAGCCATTTTTGTTTGTTTTTGAAATTTGGAAAAGGAAGTGTAGTGTGTACTGTGCATGTAGTTTGGTGTTGAAAGAGAAACTTGTATTGGAGAGCATGCTGGCCTATTCTTTGTGTTACTGAGACACT